>NC_068356.1:60940573-61025110 GCF_020536995.1 Dreissena polymorpha
CAAGTTTGACGATGAGCAAAATCACACAATCAATGCCATAATTATTGCCCTGAGATTGTCCAAATTTTCATTATATTATACAAAATCCTTATAAGCAAAGTTTGATGTTTGATAAGGGGGGTCAACTCAAAATATAGGTCACCATTTCAAATCTTACAAAAACAAAAACACTCCCTACGCCAGAGTTTTGGTTCAATAATGACGAAACTTGACCAGAATGTTTGTCTGGTCCATATCTAGGCCATGTTTGACAAAAGGTAAAGATTTAATGAACCGACTCCTCTCAGGTGAGCGAACTAGGGCCATCTTGGCCCTCTTGTTTGAGTCCCCAGAGTGTGCCATAGAGTAACCTACTAACAAGTGAACTCGAGAAGGATGGGCGTATTTCTTAGTATAGCTGCAAATTACATATAATTCCTTTTTACTTTAATATTGTACTGTGTGTGTGGTATTGTGCTCTGGAGGGGGCAGACCGAGTACCCGTAGAAAACACTACTTGTCCGGTATAACTATCAACCAAGCTCACATGTATCCGTCGGAATCTGTGATTGAACACGAATCGCCTTGGTGGGAACCTCGTCTACCAAACCTTGTTCTAATCTTTCATCCTTGCACAAATCGACTTCGCTTATAATTGCCTTTAAGAAAAGGAATGGTTATGGGGGTCTCTAGTGCAAAATATTGCATTTATTTTCGCTTTAAGATGTCGCTTTTACATTGAATTATATTGGGAAACTATTTAGTATATTGTGACCTTCAGTGACAACTAATCCGGGGAGATCACTGTTAAGAACTTTTCTTAATGGTGTTCTTTTTAGACCTAACTCTTTGTTTTATTTGCAATTTAACGGTAAAACGATCGTGTGATATTCAGGAATTAATATCCTTGAGTAATTTGTTATTTTTGTTTTTGATAAAACAAGGACATTATGACCAAACAATTATACTATGTTTTATGCTTGCGTTTCGGACGGTATATAATTCGGAAGTTGATTCCATTTAAAACCAGTGTCGAATAGTAGTGATTTCAGAATTTGAAATTGATAATAATTTGTAATTTATTTGTAAATTTATTTCAGAATACTTGATCATACATATAGCACCACAGAAAATTGTGTTTTACTGTTACATTATTCATAGGCAGCGTACTGGGGCCAACACTTTTTTGATATACATCAATGACATTGACCACATGATTGAAAGCACTATCCGACTGTTCGCTGATAACGCAAAGTTGTTCAACTCAACTGAAGTGCCCTTGGACAATGACCAAATTCAGAGAGATACTCAGATAGACTTTCCCAGTGGAGTGTTACATGGTTACTACAATTCAATACTGCAAAATGTATAGTACTCTTCATTATGGTACAGTCAAGTTACCATTACCGGATCAGTAACATAATTAAGTTGTTCTGATGAAAAGCAATAACTGTTTTGAGACTTCTTTTACACCAGTTTGATTTAATATTAACTTTAACTGATTCAGCACATTATAAGTCTTACTTTTAAACGCAGGCAAAATTCATGCATTAACGGATCAGTTGTAATCATAACGGATCACGTGATCAAAACCACTCAGGGGGCATCTAATGAGCTATTTGAACTGTCGAAACATGAACTGTATTGTTTACATTGACCAAGTTATGGTGCCAGTTATAAATTATATTCATTTTTTTTGTATATACACTTTACGCATGTGTTCTTGTGTGAACTATCTGTTGAAAATTCTAAATAGATCGAAAAGATATGGTCATCTTATAAGCCATGTAAATTGTGTTAATCATATCTAATCATCAATATTAAGCATGGAAAATAAATTAAAACATGAAGATTGAGATCATTAATTGTAAGAATCAACAATATTTGCATATATTTTAGAATAATATATTATAAATACGCAAATTTTTACGCTTTATCCCTTACTGCCCTAATTCTTTATTTCATTTAAGGTGTTGCAAAATCTTAAAAACGAATCAAAACTGAAATGGACTTTTGAAGACAGATATGCTACTAAATGGATTTTAAATTATTGCGTACACTTCTTACATCCAACAGAGTTATAGCATGTGTCCACAAAAAATCTTCAACCTGGATTTTGAAACGAGACGGAAGTCAACGAAGTTGTATATACATGTCAGCAAAACATACCGAAATGTTTGACAAAGAGTAGCTCCGATTACGACTCAATCGATTTGTTTTGTAAGAACATGCCTTGAGGATGTGGTGTGCAAAATATCGTCTAAAACTATTTATCGCGATACGCAATCTTGAACATCAAAGTGATCCGCTATGGGTAATGATCTGGTAATGGTAACTTGGCTGTATACATAACCCAAATATGACTTAATTGTTAGGAGAAGGACCTGATAAAACAGAAATACCTAATAATACTCAAGAATGTGACCTTGGAATACTATTTTCTACTGACTTGAAATTTATTGAGAATATTAATAAATGTATTAACAAAGCAAACAGTATGATTGGGCTGGTGAACCGTGAAAATAACTTTTTATCACATAAATACAAAGCAATTTAGAAAACTCTATAAGGGCTTGATAAGACTGAATCTTGAATATGGAAACTTGATATGGCACCCTAGATTCATAAAAGATATTGAAAGTATAGAGCGGGTACAAAAGAGAGCAACCAAGCTAGTCCATTGTGTGAAACATTTACTGTACCCAGAAAGATTACAAGTTTTGAAGATTCCAACATTAGCATATCCTCGTTTTCGTGGGGACATGATTGAGGTCTATAAGCTGTTGCATGGCAAAGAAGATATTGAGTACACTAAGTTTTTTTTATCTTAATCCTAATACAACAAGAGGACACTCACTTAAACTTAAGAAAAAGTATTTTTCTCTCAGAGGGTAATCACACCATAGAACCTTTTAACAGATGAAATCGTAACAGCGCCATCACTGAATACTTTTAAAAAGACGATTGGACATATTTATGAAAGACTAATTATACACAGTAATACTGGATAGAACCTGGGTCCCTGACCATGAGGGGGCTATTAGAGGCTGAGCCAGCCTGCAGCCCTAACCGGATATGTATGTATGTATATTTAGGGTTTTCATCACAGGCACTCGGCATTAGTTGCTCCCCCAGCTGATACGGTAACCCCCTCCTAAAACCCTCAAAATTGTCCATTTGGGTAACAAAATATCAAAATAAAACAAAAATATTTAATTTTTCTTCTTTATAATAAATATATATATACATCTATATAGACCCTTGCAATGATGATTTCAGCACACCAGCCAATATCATAAGATCACTACTCCATCAATTTTCAACTGATTGGCAAAATCTCGGTATCGAACAACGCAGAAGACTTCATTCTAAATAAATAAATCGGTGCCTTTTCGCGTACCATTCAGTCTATCATAAAGCGGTCATCAAACTGCAAACTTGCAAAAAACATTTCTTTGAATCGATCTGGCTACCACGAAAATACATTGCAAGCTAGCATAATTTGGTTGGACAGTCATTCACATTGAATTCGTATAACAAATGTCTGTATATTTGTCCGTATAACAAATGGACAATTTTGAGGGTAGTAGCTGGTCAGGGAGAGCAACTAATGCCAACTTCCTGTGGATTTCATAACAGCATTTTTCTCTTTTGGTAAAAATGTTAAGTAGATAGATCATAACTTAATTGTTTTGTTATTTAAGTAGCTTGTATATTTTAAAAGCAACTGTTTGAAGTCATTACTGAAGGCTGGAAATTTGCTCTTCAAATTATAATCATCAATTTATACTCTAACCCTGTATTCTAGCAGGTCAGCTATTCTGGCGATATTTCATGTATGCTCCCTGGCTATTGTTTACCAATAAACACTCGCGACCTACTTGTTAAATCTGAAAGAAAACATCTCTCTCTGCCAATATCAATTGATTCTTGGTAATGAGTGCCCTTACATGATGGAATCCATCTTTTGAAGCCCAAATCAACAACAAAACCATCTTAAATAAATTTTCCCATTCAACTCCTTCACTTAAAAAAAAAATGTGTACATCTGCTTGCAAGTGCTTGGGTCAGACATAATTAATATTGTTAAATCTCTTGGGGTTGCACACAGTCACCACTTATTTATTTTGATTTTATTTGTGGTGAAACTTACATTTTTTGCATTGAAATAATTTGATCAGTGCTTCCAAATAAACAAGATATTTATTTATTTTTGTGTCATTAATTTCGAATGATTTAAATTGATATCAACTTCATGGATTGTTTCTTTTGATGGTGATTCAGATCTTTTTTGCTGATGGTGTATCAGATCTTTTTATTCCCCCCTTTGAAGAAGAGGGGGTATATTGTATATTATATTATATTGGTATATTGTTTTGCACATGTCGGTCGGTCCATCGGTCAGTCGGTCGGTCCGTCCACCAGATGGTTTCCGGATGATAACTCAAGAACGCTTAGGCTTAGGATCATGAATAGTCATAGGTACATTGATCATGACTGGCAGATGACCCCAATTGATTTTTAGGTAACTAGGTTAAAGGTCAAGGTCACAGTGACTTGAAATCGTAAAATGTTTTACGGATGATAACTCAAGAATGCTAACGCCTAGGATCATGAAACTTCATAGCTACATTGAACATGACCGGATGATGACCCCTTTTGATTTTCAGGTCACTAGGTCAAAGGTCAACGTCACAGTGACTCGAAATAGTAAAATAGTTTCCGGATGATAAATCCAAGAATGCTTACGCCAAGGATCATGAAACTTTATAGGTACATTGATCATGACTGGCAAATGACCCCTATTGGTTTTCAGGTCACTAGGTCAAAGGTCAAGGTCACAGTGACTCGAAATAGTAAAATGGTTTCCGGATGATAACTCAAGAATGCTTACGCCTAGGATCATGAAACTTCATAGGTACATTGATCATGCCTGGCAGATGACCCCTATTGATTTTCAGGTCACTAGGTCAAAGGTCAAGCTCACAGTGATTCAAAACAGTAAAATGGTTTCCGGATGGTAACTCAGGAATGCTTACGCCTAGGATCATGAAACTTCATAGGTACATTGATCATGACTGGCAGATGACCCGTATTGATTTTCAGGTCACAAGGTCAAGGGTCAAGGTCACAGTGACAAAAACGTATTCACACAATGGCTGCCACTACAACTCACAGCCCATATGGGGGGCATGCATGTTTTACAAACAAACATGTTTTATTAATGTTTAACTTAAATTTAGTCCTATCCTCCTATTTACCACGGAAATACCTAATGTGATAATAGACAAGAATGAAGGACAGTAGTGGGTTTTTTTTGCTGTGACTAAGGTCAAAATGTAGGGTTTTTCATTGTACATAAGTACTTCTAAATTGGAGAAAAAGCAAATATGATTCAGATTTGTCTATTTAATATATAATCCAATGTATAAGCATGGTTTTAGACACAAATGATAATTCTTTAGTACCACTAGCATATCGGTTTTCAGACAGGTTACTTTAAAGTCTACCATGTCACAACATATGAAGTCCTCATATTTCCAAATCGTTTGTGATTGTTTGATGCTGAACATTTGTGGGTGAATTGTTCTTTGGTAAATCTCTCTTAAGAGAGAACGCTCGATCATGGTATATTGCACAATGCTGCATGAGCTGTGTCCATTTACAGGTTTGTTGTAAGCTCTTGCACAAGCTGTTAATAGATACAATTGAAATACTTCCAAAGTTATTGCTGTTAGCGAACATGTGCAATGTTTTTATGCAGCATAAGTTTCAAAGGACTGACAGATACTGTATTTAAGATAGATAGAAATTTATGTTAACATTATACCTATGAAATACAATTTAACAAACATTTCTTCCACTATTTCAGGACGCCTCATTGCCAGTCTGAAGTGTTGCAAATAGGGAATCTCCCCTAGATACCACACAGTTGTGACATTCGGAGGGAAACTGTTATGGTCACTTCTTCTCAACGCTGCACTTGAAGTCATGATGCAAGGATTTTACTGGCGGATTTCTACAGAGTCTTGTAAATTTATGGTCACAAAACATTGTACCTAAACAAATTGGCTTAAAAGGGATCTTTTCACGCTTTGGTAAATTGACAAAATTGAAAAAAGTTGTTTCAGATTCGCAAATTTTCGTTTTAGTTATGATATTTGTGAGGAAACAGTAATACTGAACATTTACCATGGTCTAATAGAGCCATTATATGCATCTTTTGACGATTTTAAAACCTAAAAATTATAAAGCGTTGCAACGCGAAACGATTGAATAATTTGGAGAGTTCTGTTTTTGTCGTTAAATTTTGTGAAACTACAAAGATTGCTTATATAAGGTATAAAATACGTTCAGCATGTGTACTCGGCGTAATAGCTCAGTAGGCTAAAGCGTTTTTACTTCAGGACTCTGGCAGGTCTCCGGGGGTCACTGGTTCGAAACCTGGTCCGGGCAATGTTCTTTTCCTTTTTTTAATTTTATTCTTGATTTTTTACTGGAGCTTTTACGATCCAATGTTTACATTTATCGATATAAAACATTTAATGAATAAGTTAAAAAATGCCAAAATCTGTGAAAAGGCCCCTTTAAACAGCATATTAGTATGTCATCTGACATCCAATCAACCTCACATGTGCCAAGACTGGTCATTAAACCCGTGTCCTATAGGTGTTACCGTGAGTAGCCCTTATACAAACCTATTTATCAAAATAATCTACAAAACGTTTGACATTGTCTCAGTAAAATATTAACCTTAATAACTCCCAACAATGAAGCAATAAAGACACAATGGTTGTTTTAAAGCTGTTGTTTTAGCTTTATAAAAAATATCTTCAGTTTTTATGTCCCCCACTATATATTGTTTTTGCCCTGTCTGTTGGTCTGTTGGTTGGTTGGTCTGCTGGTTGGTTGGTTGGTTGGTTTGCGCCAACTTTAACTTTTGCAATAACTTTTGAAATATTTTAGATAGGAACTTGATATTTGGCATGCATATGTATCTCATGGAGCTGCACATTTTGAGTGGTGAAAGGTCAAGGTCAAGGCCATCCTTCAAGGTCAAAGGTCAAATATATGGGTCAAAATCACTCATTTAATGTACACTTTTGCAGTATTTCAATATTCAAGATAGCAACTTGATATTTGGCATGCATGTGTATAATGGAGCTGCACGATTTGAGTGGTGAAAGGTCAAGGTCATCTTTCAAGGTCAGATGTCAAATATATGTGGCCAAAATCGCTCATTTTATGAGTACTTTTGCAATATTGAAGATAGCAACTTGATATTTGGCATGCATGTGTATCTCATGGAGCTGCACATTTTGAGTGGTGAAAGGTCAAGGTCATCTTTCAAGGTCAGAGGTCAAATATATGTGGCCCAAATCGCTAATTTTATGAATACTTTTGCAATATTGAAAATAGCAACTTGATATTCGGCATGCTTGGTATCTCATTGAGCTGCACATTTTGAGTGGTGAAAGGTCAAGGTCAAGGTCATCCTTCAAGGTCAAATATATGGGTCAAAATTGCTCATGTAATGTCACTTCTGCAATATTGAAGCTAGCAATTTTATATTTGAAATGCATGTGTACACACATGTATCTCATGGAGCTGCACATTTTGAGTGATAAAGGGTCAAGGTCAAGGTCATCCTACAAGGTCAAACGTCATATAGGGGGACATTGTGTTTCACAAACACATCTTGTTGGCACTTGGCAGATGATGATAATAATAATATTCCTAAATTGCAATTAAATTTTCCTTTTTATACTTCTTGACAGGAAATATTATAAGATCACCTTTGGTGGATGGATGGGCAGACAGCTTTCCGCTCTCAAAGTCTTACAGGTTTTATTGAACCTTTATCAAACTTACCCTAAATATGCTAGTCACTTATTACTTGTATACATGTATAACCTATATCCTAACAGATTATTGGGGTTTGGTTATTTCTTGTTTCATTGAGTATGTGTTCAATAAAGAATATTTTAAAGGTTGATGGCCACACATCCAGTTCACAAGTCTTAAAGATGAGCACTAGTTGCCTGTGATAAGAAGTAATCGGTAACGTAAAATTCCAAAGTTATGTTAAGTATTTATACCAATCCTACCTTTGGGTGGAATATTCCTGTTTACATAGATTTTCCTATTTTAACATAAACACAAACAAATCCTTTTTCTTTTTTTTCAAGATGGGCCAGTAAACAATTGTGCAGAAGAAAACAACTTTGAATGTAGTGTTTTGCAAGAGGTAAAAATGTTGTTACCAGTTATTAACATTATTGGCCAGCAAATTTGCAAAATGTTTTTTTCTTTTAACAAGTACCTGTAAATACTTTGAATGTATAACAAATATTACATGACTGTGGTGTTCCAATTGTTTGTATAGCACATGTTTATGGTGTCAGTATACAAACATCCTAACACCACAACAATAAAATATTTCATGTATTGTGTACCTTCTTTGATAAAACACACTTAAACTAATCAATGCAATAACTAATGTACATATTTTGAATGTAAAGCAAACACTATATTTAGTTACAATTATTTCAGTAAGATTGTCTATGTGTATAACTAAATTGTTTTTACAGATGTTCTCATGTGTTTACAGCCAGTAATGCCTTTGAGTGCCTTGCAACCAAAGATGAGTTTATAGATCAGGGGAGGGAACTGTCACCAGAGGAGGCGGAAATACAGAAGGCTGTATTTGGTATGATGAACACATAAGGAACATGTTTTGAATGTTTGATAAACAGTTAAAAATCCGGTTCTTATACATCCCTCAACATTATGTTTTCATACATATTCTGTGTTATTGCTTTCTTAGTCCAACGTTTTTAGCTCCGCTGGCCAAAAGCCAGCGGGGCTTATGTCATGGTCCTGTGTCCGTCGTGTGTGCGTGCATGCGTCCGTGCGTTAATTTTTTCTTTAAACATCTTCTTCTCCTAAACTACTGGTCCAATTCTGATGAAATTTCTCAGGAATGTTCATGTGGTAAACCCCTTTCAAATTCATTCAAATAATGCCCCTGGGGTCAAATTTGACCCTGCCCGGGGGTCAAACAATTGAAAATTTGCTTATATAAGGCCTATTTTGTGCAAACTTTAAAAATCTTCTTGTCCATAACCATTGGACGTAGGGCTACCAAATTTAGTATGTAGTGACATCATATAGTCCTCTACCAATTTGGTTCAAATTATGCCCCTGGGATCAAATTTGACCCTGCTCCGGGGAGTTAAAAAATGAAAATTTGCTTCTATAAGGCCTATTTTGTGCAAACTTTAAATCTTCTTGTCCATAACCATTGTGTCTAGGGCTACCAAATTTCCTATGTAATGACATCTTATAGTCCTCTACCAAGTTTGTTCAAATTATGCCCCTGGGATCAAATTTGACCCTGCCCCGGGGGGGGGGGGGGGTTAAAATCGAAAATTTGCTTATATAAGTCCTGTTATGTGCAAACTTTAAAAATCTTCTTGTCCATAAGCATTGGGCCTAGGGCTACCAAATTTGCTATGTAGTGACATCTTATAGTCCTCTACTAAGTTTGTTCAAATTATGCCCCTGGGGTCAAATTTGACCCTGCCCCGGGGGTTAAAAAATTGAAAATTTGCTTATATAAGGCCTATTTTGTGCAAACTTTTAAAATCTTCTTGTCCATTACCATTGGGCCTAGGGCTACCAAATTTGGTATGTAGTGACATCTTATAGTCCTCTACCAAATTGTTCAAAGTATGCCCCTGGGGTCAAATTTGACCCTGCCCCGGGGGGTCAAAAAATTGAACATTTGCTTATATAAGGCCTATTTTGTGAAAACTTTAAAAATCTAACTGTCCATAACCATTGGGCCAAGGGCTACCAAATTTGGTATGTAGTGACATCTTATAGTCCTCTACCAAGTTTGTTCAAATTAGGCCCCTGGGGTCAAATTTGACCCTGCCTCGAGGGGTAAAAAAATTGAAAATTTGCTTATATAAGGCCTTTTTTGTGAAAACTTAAAAAATCTTTACGTCCATAACCATTGGGCCTAAGGCTACCAAATTTGGTATGTAGTGACATCTAATAGTCCTCTACCAAGTTTGTTCAAATTATGCCCCTGGGGTCAAATTAAACCTGCCCTGGGGGGTCAAAAAATCGAAAATTTGCTTATATTAGGCCTATTTTGTGCAAGCTTTAAAAATCTTCTTGTCCATAACCGTATGGCATAGGGCTACCAAATTTGGTATGTAATGACATCTTATAGTCCTCTACCAAGTTTGTTCAAATTAAGCCCCTGGGATCAAATTTCACCGTTCCCCAGGGGTCACAAAATTGAACATATGCTTATATTGGGCCCATTTTGTGCAAACTATAAAAATCTTCTTGTCCATAACCATTAGGCCTTTTTCTACGAAATTCTGTAGGTAGTGACATATAATAGTTCTCTACTAAGTTTGTTCAAATTATGCCCCTGGGAAAAAAATTTGACCTTGCCCCAGGGGTCACAAAAATGAACATATGCTTAAATTAGGCCTATTGTGTGCAAACTTTAAAAATCTTGTTCTTAATTATAGAGCCTAGGGCTACTAAATTTGGTATGTAGTGATATCTAATACTCCTCTACCAAATTTGTTCAATTTATTCTCCTGAGCTCAAATTTGACCCAGCCCCGGGGGTCACAAAACTGAACATATGACGTTTACCAGTAGAGATTACTGCGGCTGTTTGGCTGTGACCAACAACAACATCAACATCTTGTAAACATGAGATAAAACCCTGTCATTAAGTGCCATTTTAGGTCAGATGGTGACTACTTACAAAGGCATTGAAGTAAGAACATGTGTTTTGAATGTTTTTCTTACAAACTGAAAAAAGTAGGGTTTTATTTAAATATGTCGAAAGTGACCATATATCTGGATGAAAATATTTTGGATGACATGTTAATTTCATGTCTTTTTTGTAGTGTTTAAACCAGTTTAATAATATATTATTGATTTTACAAAACACAACTTCCATGAACATAATTATATCAAGAAAAGTCAATATATGATACTGCACCGTAAACTCAAACTTTGTATTCAAGAGGTGTTGAAATTAATAAAGTGCGATGTTCTTAACTATGGTATTTGCTGCTTTTTAATTACTAATGATTCATTGTTCCATTTGTGAATCGTGACTCATGAATTGTGGATATGATTGTCAATTGCTCAACAATCCATATATATTTCTGACCATTTTATAATTTTCTTAATATAAGTTATGAATTGATCTTAGAAGTCAAATGTATTACTTAATTAAATACATTTATAAATATAAAGAAATAATCTTTAGATTATCATAATATTCTCAGGCCTGTTGGTCTTAGGGATGTGTGGGTTGATGAGCAATTTCACCTTTTATCACAATTATTTCTACTCTACCTGATCATTTCCTTCATATTCCATTTTAATTTAATTGACGTCTGCAACCTCTTTCAAATTGGGAAAGTCCAAAATATGTCGTTTGGTAAAGGGTTAAGGCATTTTGATTCCTATGGGTCTTGTGAATCTGTTTCAAATCAAATGCGTAGATTTGATCTTCAGCATCTAAAAATATGTTAAATAGAAAGAACGACAATATCTTTTGGAGAGATAAATGTACCTACGTTATAAGCAAAGGACCTGTGCAACAATTCCCGGGCTTTTAAGTCTGTTAAGTTAACACGGTAGTAAGTTTTTCCCATATATAAAAAAGCTCACCCTTCCAACTTTAAGCCTCCAGTGGAAACAGGGATAGAAAGAGAAAGTCACATGCTTGAGTACATTTCAACCCATGCGCATTGCGCGTTTTTTCGCAAAGAAAAAACAATGGAGTGATACAGGGCCATCATGGTCCTCTTGTTCTTTTGATCCAAACCTACTTCATGACAATGTTTCTGGTCACATTGAAGAGATTTGTTCACAGATGGAGGAATGTCTAAACAAATGCCTTAAATTGCTTGATCTAATTTAAACATTGACCTGTGGAGCTCCATTATAATAACAAGAATATTACGAAGAACAAAAAAAATGTTTCATTGAAAGGGCTGAAACCGGTGTCTTTTAGATTTGTCTTAACCACTTGGCTATATGGACTGTAATTGTTTACGCATATTTGAAACTTTAAAATGATGATTATTCATTTAAAAAAATGTATTTTTAGTACGAGCCAACGTAATAAGTGTACATTTGCTCCTTGATGTGCAGTGTTCTGTTATTGTTTAATCTGTTACAAGAAGTTGGAGTGTTACAAGAAGTTGGAGAACTGCAATTTACACAATGTGTAAACAAGACCCTTCAATGTGACTAAAAGCCACAATCCTCTTGGCAAATGTTGACTGTTAAACTGTTTATGCAGTTTGTTGAATAAGAAACTTATTTTGATGACCAGCAGCTGTTAGTTCTTGTAAACCACTTAGATTTTGTTATTGACTAAATTTCGTTTACCATTGAAATTGAAAAGTGTGATTAGGTTAACTAACTGCCATTATATGACTGAAATACTGTTTAATTATTTAAAACATCCACAACAAAACAACCACAAGGCTGTTTGATGAATTGATGGTATGATAATTAGTGGCTCTTTTAATCACGGTTTCTTTTTTTCGTGCGCAGGTCCCTGAATGACCATTGTATCCGGATGTGTGAAAATCTTTCCGTGACTACACTTATGACCCAGGGAATTCCCACTATGTTCACAAGACCCACTCTTGCCAGTCAAATCTTCAAAGCATCTTAAACACGAGCTTCAAAAACACCTTCATATGGATTCCCAAATCATATGGCAAGTCATTCAAAGGGGAACAACTGTTTTAGATTTGTTGACTATTCAGATGAGAATCAACATGATTTATCTCCCTTGGGTGGAAGTTTACCACTGCAATATGCTTCGGAGAATCATGGGATGGAAGGGAATTATGGAAAGGATCTTTCACCAAGGTCAACTGTAACAGACGTGTCTATAGCTACTGGAATCTCCAGACAGACAGAGCTTTTGTTTTGATCAGGTTGTTTTAGTTCATTTGAGCATGTAGTATTCAGATAGTGAGCTATTTGTGTACGGTACTAGTCATTATTTACTTACCCTAGTCTTTTTTGTCAAATTTTTATTTTCTGACACAAACTTACCACGCAAATATTACTGATTGTTTTTTAAAATTTATTAACACTTGTGATGTCCCAGTGCAAAAAAAAATCGAACTATAGGTAAACATAGATAAAATACTTTTGCTTACCTGAGCACACGATGCCCATTGCTACGTTTTGTGATCGCTTTTTGTCATCTGTCCTTCAGTCTGTGGACGCATCTGTCTGGCATGAACTTTTAATTGAAACCGCACCTTAATGTCATGGGAGATTTTCACCTCATATCACTTAAATGATTTGTGGGTGTTCTGCTCTCAAAGATGTTCAAATTGTTCGAGAGCCTGTTTTTTGTGTGTTGGTGAATGAGATGGTTTATAGATCCTCACAGGGTTTACATGAACATGATTTGAACCATTCTACTGTAGAGCCGCAAGGCCTTGAGTTTTCATTGTTAGTAAGTAACATCATTTAGCAATCCTTTACAACTGTTGTTAATATTATAATCCCCATGGTCAACACTCGTTTTGAGAAATTACTTTTGAAATCTCCATTTTAAATACGGAGTACAGATGTTTTCTTATTGTTTTGTAAGAAGCTTGAACCAGAGTCACGTTACTTAAAGGAATAGATGTGTCCTCAGAATCAGTACAGTCCAAGCATTTGTGTTTAGCAGTAACATCCTAAAATTGTCCAAAAAGAATATTCTGCCCTTGCTCATACAGTCAATCTGGAAATTTCCATGTGGGTCAAAGTCCAGTTAGGTTTCAAGACCTCAGGTGAGCATGACATGGCCCTTATGGTTGCTTTCCCATTGATGTTTGACAATGCTTTATTTACATTTTCAAAAAGTAATTAAAAATCTATTTATTTTAATACCTAAATTTAAAGCAGTATGAAATAAAATAACACGATTTTTTGGAGATACACTGTATTACTTGACTAAAATAAAATTGTGTATACAATTGTTCAATTTTATGTGGGATCTGTCAAAATATCCCATATTTTTTAAGTGATGCATAAGAAATATTTGAACTTGATAACACTGTGAACCACCATGCACCATGTTGTTCACTTTTATATGTGAGAATCAACTACATGTAAATGTAGTGTATAATAAATATTTTTTCTATAAGTATAATTTAAATGTAGTTAAATGAGTTTTTCTCTCTGACTAGTTTTTCTTTTGAAACTACTTTCAGGTGCAATATATATATACGTAGTATAGTATTTTCCAAATCCTCTAATTGATAGTATGTTGAAATTGTATGTTTAAAGATTTAAAAAAAGATTCAACGATTGTTTTATTTTGTTGCTTATATGTATGTTAATAATCTTGTATTAATCTTGCTTTGTATAAGTAAAAGTTAAACACATTGGTGAGATGTATATTTGTTTATTCATCTAACTTTTTCAGCATATTTTTATGTTTGAACGGACAATGATAATTTACAGATAGTGTTTCGAATAAATGTTGAATCATTATATTATTGCATATGTATTGTATTTTTTAGTTGTTGCGAATTTATAAGTATTATGCTTTTAGTGACTTTACAGTATTACATTTTAGTTTTCTTACAATCATTGTAAATTAGATCTATGCATTAAGAAAATAACAACATTAATTAAGCATGAGTTTGACTGACGATTTTAACAATTTTGAGTGCAATATTGTCATACTGATGACTACTGATACTATTATTCTAAACATGCATTTAATGACAACCCAGAAATTGATAACTCCTGGATTACCGCCCCTGAATATTCGCACGCACCACCATTACTTGTTTTCAACCTTTAGTTTGGAAATAATTTTTCTCTTTAGTTGAAGTTAGACGTTATTAAATGTGTTGATTTAAAGGGTTATATCAAAGGTACCTCATACCTTATTACATTAAATTTTTTAATCTTTTTTAAAGTTTGTATTTTAAGTGAAATTATGGGCATTTTTCACTGTTGAATTGAGCTGAAAAGAATTAACAGGTCAAAAGAGTTAGTTAAAATGTGGTAACTGACCAAATATCTGCAACTCATCTTGCTAACAGTTGTTTATAAAAAAATATGTTATGTTTGATATTTTACATGACTGTCCCAGTCCTCTAAGCCTAGCGGAACTGTCTTTTTATTAGGATCAGAGTAAGTGTTCGTGTGTTGTATGAAAAGAAATCATTGCAGGAAATTAAAATGATCCGTAAAACAAAATTGTGTCTTTGTGTCGTATGAACGAATCTGCTTAAACTAAATTTAGATTCACATCGTACATGCATGATATACATGTTGGCGAATTTGACTGTTGATATTCAAATGCATTATTTTTCTCTTTCTGTGATATTGTTTTATTATGTTGATGTTGCATTAACAAATATACGTATATATGAAGTGAAAACACCAAAAATAAACAACGGTTGCGATAGACACATATAAACAAAGCATATACTGTTAGATGCGTCTAATGTTACTTTAATTGATGCATTACAAAAAAAGAAAACGAATAATCTAATCGCTCCATGCATCTGAATTCACAAGTAAAACCTTAACTACCAACACACTGCAAATATGAACGTTTAAATATGTTTATGTACATTGATACATTAACCTATTTTTTTATTTTATGAGATTACCTCACGAGTATATTTAACATGTTTAAATTGTCAGGGTTTGTTAAATTGTTCTGATTATAAAACTCTGTATAGTGCACTTAACAAACTGTATATGTATTCAAATAAAACCTTGTTAAAAGAGTATTTGAACTGTTTACTTATTGCTGGTCATTTTACATAAAATTATTCCGACTGTCCTACGCCCACTCTCTTCCATTGAAGTTAGGCAGTTGTTATTTGATGGCAAAAGTATGTGCATTATAAAAGCTAAACAGCTAAACTTTATATGTAAACAAACAAGACATGTGTTTGTCGGAAACACTATGTCCCCTTATGCTTTGATTTTTTTTGTTTTTGACCTTTGACCTTGAAGGATGACCTTGACCTTTCACCACTCAAAATGTGCAGGTCCATGAGATACACATGCATGCCAAATATGAATTTGCTATCTTCAATATTGCAAAAGTTATGGCAAAATGTTAAAGATTTTCATTTTTTTCTCAAATTCAAGGGGAGATAATTCTGGACTTATAACTCCGATATTGCTCATTTTCAATAGGGTTTGACTCATCATTCAGATAAAGACACTGTGCAAGTCGGGAAATGATTGGATGAAAACTGTGGACTTTATTGTGTAAACAAGCCTTATTTCACAATTTTCTCAAATTCAAGGGGAGATAATTCTGGACTTTTTACTCTGATGTAACCCATTTTCGATAGGGTTTGAGTCCTAATTAATATCAACACACAAGATTGAAAAGAATCAGAAGAAAAATGTGGACTTTATTGGATAAACAAGAAAATGTCTAATGCAACACAGACAGACAGAAACCATGCCATCCCATAAGCTCTATTGGCCTATGGCCAGTAGAGCTAACAAAAAATAGACCATATGAAATTGCCTGATACCAATGTAAAAGACAAGTTCCTTTATTGTTTACTGGTAAAATGTACAGAAACAAGGGCTGTTTGTAAAACATGCATGCCCTCATATGGGCTGTCAGTTGCAGTGGCAGCCATTGTGTGAATACGTTTTTTGTCACTGTGACCTTGACCTTTGACCTAGTGACCTGAAAATCAATAGGGGTCATCTGCCAGTCATGATCAATGTACCTATGAAGTTTCATGATCCTAGGCCTAAGCATTCTTGAGTTATTATCCGGAAACCATTTTCTTATTTCGAGTCACTGTGACCTTTGACCTAGTGACCTGAAAATCAATAGGGGTCATCTGCCAGTCATGATCAATGTACCTATGAAGTTTCATGATCCTAGGCCTAAGCATTCTTGAGTTATCAACCGGAAACCATCTGGTGGACTGATTTACCGACCGACATGTGCAAAACAATATACCCCCTCTTCTTCGTTAAAATCTTTGATATTCAAAACGGCGCCTTCTTTAAATGTCACAAGTTAAAAAATATCTTTAATGAATAATACCCATAACAGATTATACAATGGTCTATAATTCATATTCATATTAATGTATACTTGTAAAAATCATAAGGTAATCACAAATATACGTGTGAATTGATTTAGTGCATTGTAAATTTAACAAATCCTATTAATTTCACTTTTGAATTTTCTAGCTTACTACATTATTGGCCTAAATCCTTACAATTAAGCTTCAATGTTGTTAAAAAAATAATCCTGATTAGGACAATTAACTTTCCTCAAGCATGTAATATATACCGTTTACTTTCCTAAACCTTTAAGTTTTAATAATAAATAATCAGACAAGACATCGAAGCTAACAGTACTCGTACAAATATAAACAAAAGGAAATTAACAGGGCAGAAACAAACATGAAACTGTGTAATTAAACATGGACTTTACCTTCTGGTGTGTTTGTTCATTTGCTAATGCCACTGAGATCATCTTCTGTACACCAGACAGAGCAGAGTGTCTCTGTTTCATCCGGATCGCATAAGCTGTTCCCAACACTGGGACGAGGTCTTGGGTCCTTTTACTGTCACCTATCTTATTTCTAGGTAAAGCGATGGCAAGGAGCACCTGAGCAAGGAAACTTTGTTTTTTAACCATTTCGTTTATGATGTTTTCCAATCTTTATTTGATAAAGTTGTCAAATTTTTTCGAGTGCAGTGCACTTCCCTTGTTTGCACACTCTTGTGCCTCCATCGCAGGATCAAATAACACTATATTTCTCAGTTCTTCCCCAAGTGAAGTTATACCCATCATTGTTCTGGCCATCTGCTTTGGTGTAGCATTATCTGAAAAAAGTAAAGGAAACAAGGGCTGTTTGTAAAACATGCATGCCCCCTATATGGGCTGTTGTTGTAGTGGCAGCCAATGTGTGAATACATTTTTTGTCACTGTGACCTTGACCTTTGACCTAGTGACCTGAAAATCAATAGTGGTCATCTGCCAGTCATGATCAATGTACCTATAAAGTTTCATGATCCTAGGCGTTAGCATTCTTGAGTTATCACCCAGAAGCCATTTTACTATTTCAAGTCACTGTGACCTTGACCTTTGACCTAGTGACCTGACAATCTATAGAGATCATCTGCCAGTTGTTATCGATGTACCTATGAAGTTTCATGATCCTAGGCATAAGCATTCTTGAGTTATCATCCTGAAACCATTTTACTGTTTCGAGTCACTGTGACCTTGACCTTTGACCTAGTGACCTGAAAATCAATAGAGGTCATCTACCAGTCATGATCAATGTACCTATGAAGTTTCATGATCCTAGGCTTAAGCATTCTTGAGTTATCATCCGGAAACCGTTTTACTGTTTCGAGTCACTGTGACCTTTGACCTAGTGACCTGAAAATCCATAGGGGGTCATCTGCTAGTCATGATCAATGTACCTATGAAGTTTCATGATCCTAGGTCTAAGCACTCTTGAGTTATCATACGGAAACCGTTTTACTGTTACCAGTCACTGTGACCTTGACCTAGTGACCTGAAAATCAATAGGGGTCATCTGCCAGTTATGATCAATGAACCTATGAAGTTTCATGATCCTAGGCATAAGCGTTCTTGAGTTATCATCCGGAAACCATCTGGTGGACCGACCAACTGATGGACCGAGGGACGGGCCGACAGACATGTGCAAAACAATATACCCCTTCTTCTTCGAAGGGGGGGGGGGGGGGCATAAAAAACAATTAATTGCAATTCTACTTTTTTTGTTTTGTATATTTTGCCAGAGCCCAGACAGGTCCTACTCCTTGTGGTGATATATGTCACCCACCTCTGTATCAAGTGGGGTAGTTGCCAGCTACTAGCAAGGAGTTGGTGTGTACTGTTTAGAAATCCAGGAAACACGTTAGGTAACCAGCTGCCATGATATAACTGAAAGATTGTTTAAGGCGGCTTAAAACTCCAAACAAAGTATTTTGCTAATTAACTGAGCTTCAAAATAACAATGAGATTTTAAGGTTACCTTTTAAAAAAATCCTGTAAATTCTCCTGCAAGCCAAGCTATTGACACTAACTGTTAGATTCATATCAGTTTGTGGGTAGTATGGCCTTTTTAAGTCCAGCCCAAAGTTCAAAAGCAAATAACTGACGCTTGTCAAGTTCACTGGCATTGCAGTCTGTCAGAGGCTTTGAAACTGCATAGATCTTTGAAAGCTTGTTATTTGTACTTACATATCAGGTCGATAAGGAACGCTTTCTCTGTTCTTGACAGCAGGGCATACTCTCTCAATCATTTCAAAGCTGTCTGGTGAATCGACTTTGCTGACCTACTAGCACCCTCCTATAGAAAATAAATCATATTAATTCATTTTCAATATAAATGCTAAGCGTCATTAATTATAGTCATTGAGATCTTTACATAAACAATTATTATGCCCCCTTTCAAAGGAGAGGGGGTATATTGTTTTGCACATGTCGGTCGGTCGGTCCGTTGGTCATTCCGTCCACCAAATGGTTTCCAGATGATAACTCAAGAACGCTTACGCCTAGGATCATGAAACTTCATAGGTACATTGATCATGACTGGCAGATGACCCCTGTTGATTTTCAGGTCACTAGGTCAAAGGTCAAGGTCGCAGTGACTCGTTCTTGGATGCAGTTTAGGACCACATTTGCAGATTATATAATGTACTGTTGTGGTGGGGTCTCCGTCCCCACCAGATGGTTTCCAGATGATAACTCAAGAACGCTTATGCCTAGGATAGCGAAACTTCATAGGTGCATTGATCATGACTGGCAGATGACCCCTATTTATTTTGAGGTAACAAGGTCAAGGTCACAGTGACCTGTTCTTGGATGCAGTTTAGGACCACATTTGCAGATTATATTATGTGCTGGTGTTGTGGGGTCTCCGTCCCCACAAGATGGTTTCCGTATGATAACTCAAGTTAGCTTATGCCTAGGTTCATGAAACTTCATAGGTACATTGATAATGACTGGCAGATGACCCCTATTGATTTTCAGGTCACTAGGTAAAAGGTCAAGGTCATAGTGACTCGAAATAGTAAAATGGTTTCCGGATGATAACTCAACAATACTTAAGCCTAGGATCATGAATCTTCATAGGTTCATTGATCATGACTGGCATATGACCTCTATTGATTTTCAGGTCACTAGGTCAAAGGTCAAGGTCACAGTGACTTGAAACAGTAAAATGATTTCCAGATGATAAGTCAAGAATGCTTACGCCTAGGATCATGAAACTTCACAGGGACATTGATCATGACTGGCAGATGACTCCTATTGATTTTTATGAAAAATAAATAGTAGGTTTTTAAGATTTTGACAAGAAGGAAAACAAACCATATATTTTCAGTGCATGATTCTGTGATAAACCATATTAGTAACACAATTTGATTTTTAATACCAAATATGTTACATGGCATGCAAACACAATAACTAAGGTCAGCAGAATCCCCAGACATTTGAACAACCAGTTATTCATGTTGAAACATGTCAAATATAAATAACCACAACCATCTTGTCTTTCGAAAAAAATGAGAGCTATACAACTCGCCCCGGCATCAGCATCGCCATTGGTTAAAGTTTTTTTAAAAGTCAAATAGCTTTAACACTATCAAAGATAATTAACTCAAACTTGGAATACTTCTTTATGGCAACAAGACAATTGTGTAGGTCAAGGTGCATAACTCTGCCAGCATTATTTTTAGAGTAATGCCCCTTTTTAACTTATAAGTTTAAAAAATTGAATACTATTAAAGATAATCAATTCGGATTACTTCCTTATGGGGACAAGAAACTTGTTTAGGTCTAGATGGGCTAGTGTAAATGATTGAAAATCTTACTCTTTAGTGTTGAAGATGGTCCTGCATGTATCACACGCTGAACATGTTTTAAATCTGCCCCCATACCTAGTGCCACAGATGCAAATACAAATGTACAAGCCTTATGCAACATTCACTAGGTGGCCTCTGGAGATCAGCAAGGATCATGGCTTTGAGCTGAAAATTTCACAAATAGAGCTATTTCTTTCAAAAACCTGCCACGTGTCTTTTGAAACCAGTGTAACCCAGATCATCCTTCTGAAACCATGCATACTGATCAGGTCTTTTAGTGCCTTGCCTTAACATTGTAAGCCCAGGTAAACCCACACATTTGCATGCATGCTGATCTTTGCCTACACTGGTCAAAAGGTTGGTTTTTGCATGACACAACTGAAACAAGGTTTGGAAATGTTCTAGAAATGAAGGTTGTCTTGTTTGAACAAATTAGACATATTTGCAATTCGTTACAAACTAAAATGTTTTCTTTTTAATGAAAGCATTTTAAAAATACTTTCAAAAAGAATGGAGGATTTTAAATCAACTAAAAACAATTTATGTGGCTTGCCTGGTAATTTACCCACACCTAAAGCATTATCTTTTGTATATGTGCTGAAGAGATACTTACCTTTCCCTTACTGTCTTCCATAGAAGAGTGGAACATAACCACCCTGGCATGCTCTGGTTGCTGCTCGCCTTCATAAAACTGGTCCCCCAGTATCTCTCTGGCCAGTTCATATCCGTAGCCGATCCATTGTATTGATTTACAGTAGATGATTGTTAGGTGGAAATCCTTCCCTTTATTTTTCAGTTCATTCAATTTTTTTTTTCAAATATGAAGTCATAGGGTGAGGTATAGGTGTTCCCTTTAGATCTTCACTGGGCCTTTTCAAGGCAGCGAGAACAATATTTGGCTTAGTTGGAGCAGCACAAACAGTTGCCCAGTTTTTCATGAGTAAATTTTTCATTATTTCCTTTTGGCCTACACAAGTAACTGTGGCAGTTAAAGCTAACACCTGACAACAGAAGACAGATCTTAAATTACCAAGCCTTTTAAAGTCTGGTCTGAAGTCATCTCCCCACTCTAAAATGCAATGGGCTTCATCTACAACTAGGAATATCTGTTTCATTTTGAAGTCCTCATTCCTAAACATTTTCATGATTTTTTTGTTATATAAAATGTCTTCTGGATGGCAGAAAATGTACTTAAATGATCCTTTTTTAATACCAGTCAGATCACTCTTACTTGTAAGACACATTGATTTAGTACCAAGCTTTTGTGCTTCCTGTGCCATGATAATATTCAATGATTCAATTATCACTACCAAACAGTTTGGATCAATAAAGGAAGAAGCTCAAATATCAAGGATTTCCCATATCCTGTTGGAAGAGAGCATAAACAGTCCTTTCCAGATAGCAACACATCTAAAGCCTTTTCCTGCAGAGGTTTAAGTTTAAGAATTTCAGTATTGTGTGTTTGATTGTAATTTTGCAAAGCTTGTGAATATTTTGTGTCCTGAAAAATAAAACAATACAACAGCCATTTGTTAGGCTTAAAAATAAATGGTATGGTTTAGGTAACCTGACCTACTTAATACTTAATGGAAACAAAGTGTAATTTGTAAGGACTTAAAGGAGGATGTCTATTATAAATATATTTCAATATAAAAATAAAACAAGGGCTGTTTGTAAAACATGCATGCCCCCCTATATGGGCCATAAGTTGTAGTAGCAGCCATTGTGTGAATACGTTTTTTGTCACTGTGAACGGTGGTGGTGGTGGTGGTGGTAGAAATAATAATAGTAGCAGTAGTAGTAGTAGTAGTAGTCGTAGTAGTAGTAGTAGTAGCAGTAGTAGAAGTAGTAGTAGTAGTAGTAGTAGTAGTAGTAGTAGTAGTAGTAGAAGTAGTAGTAGTAGTAGTAGTAGTAGTAGTAGTAGTAGTAGTAGTAGTAGTAGTAGTAGTAGTAGTAAGTAGTAGTAGTAGTAGTAGTAGAAGTAGTAGTAGTAGTAGTAGTAGTAGTAATAGAAGTAGTAGTAGTAATAGTAGTAGTAGTAGTAGTAGTAGTAGTAGTAGGTAGTAGTAGTAGTAGTAGGAGTAGTAGTAGTAGTAGTAGTAGTAGTAGAGTAGTAGTAGTAGTAGTAGTAGTAGTAGTAGTAGTAGTAGTAGTAGTAGTAGTAGTAGTAGTAGTAGTAGTAGTAGTAGTAGTACTAGTAGTAGTAGTAGTAGTAGTAGAAGTAGTAGTAGTAATAGTAGCAGCAGCAGCAGCAGCAGCAGCAGCAGTTGCAGCAGCAGTAGTAGTAGTAGTAGTAGTAGTAGTAGTAGTAGTAGTATGCATTACAAAAATGCAGTTAGCCTTACATTTGGTTAAATTTAAATATATTACAAGGGAGGCAAATGCTGTAACAATAAATTTAAACTTATTGCATTTGTTTCCCCTGTTTATAAGAATGTATTACCTCCCCTGTCCTGCTTATATTTATATTAATCAACAAAATTAAACATTAACACAATATTTAATATACAAAATATACAAAAATTCTTATATTCTGATATTTTTACTGATCCACTGTATTTTACTAAAAGAATGATGTTTCATTGGACTGATAATTATAGATTTAGGATTACAGACCAGTTGCTTCAGTAATATTGTTCAGAGTGTGTCCTGTTGGCCGCGTATGCATTCTTGAGTTATCATTCAAAAACCATTTTACTATTTCGAGTCACCCTGACCTTGACCTTTGACCTAGTGACCTCAAAATCAATAGGGGTCATCTGCGAGTCATGATCAATGTACTTATGAAGTTTCATGATCCTAGGCCCAAGCGTTCTTGAGTTATCATCTGACAACCACCTGGTGGACGGACCGACCGACCGACAGACAGACCGACATGAGCAAAGCAATATACCCTCTCTTCTTTGAAGGGGGGCATAATTAATGATTTCACAATACTTGATAATAATTTTTTTCTAAAACATGTCCAGGGTTTCTAGTCCCCCTCCATGTTCTTTATTATTTTGGATAGCAACAATATCAGGTCAATATAAATATTTATAAAACATGGAGTATTATCTGCTCTTAGGCAGGGGTATCATTGGATTCCATCCAACTCATTGTGGCTAGATTTTGGACATACTCTAAGTGAATAAGCATTATTTCCAGCGCAGATCTGAGGGGACTGAAGTTGCATATGCCCCCATAATTCCTCAACAATCAAAGTTGACTCGGCAAAAACCAGTGTGGATAAATCTTGCTCACCTTTTTGTTTAATAATACATTAACCCGAGCAATGTTAACGTGATATTATGGGCATCTAACAGTTTATAGGTGTCTATCGCAACCGTTTATTTTTAGTGTTTTCAATTCATATACACTTATATTTGTTAATGCAGCATCAACATACTAAAACAATTCCGGAAAGAGAAAAATAATGAAATGTAGTTTTCATGCAGATTTGTGCATACGACACAAAGACACAATTTTGTTCAATAGTGAAAAATGCCTATAATATCACTAATGATTCCAAATTGTAAGAGAAGAAAGATAAAGTGAATCGAAAACCATCAAGTACGTGTACATAAGCATTGTATCCTTTTGATAAAAACAAGTTAATTAAATTGAAAAATTTAATAAGAACATTTGGTTTAACATATTTTAATTTGCGGACACGCTTCAAAACATCTCCATAAAATAATGGATGGGAAATTCCATTATTCAAATGCCATTTTAAAGAAACATTATTCAATTTCAAAGTTAAAGTCGTCCCGTTTGTCGTATAAACTAGTTTTGATCAAATTATTATTAATAGTTAGATGTAAGTCTAAATACGCAGCGTCTGTATTGGATAGACACGATCTATTGAAGACTAGTTCTTTGGGGTAGATTTTGTGAATATATTGTTCAAATAATGGATTATCTAAATTAGGTATGTCATCAATGTACCTTCTAGTAAGTTTCAAACAATGAATCAAATCTACTTGCTTAGTTTTAGATAATTCTAACATAAATTCGCTTTCATAACAATGTAAAAAAAGGTCAGCTATAAGTAGCGCACAATTAGTACCCATAGGAACGCCAATAATTTGTTTAACCCTTTCAGTGCTGGAACCGGATTTTAAAGGCCTTTGCAAACAGTTTGGATCCAGATGAGATGCCACAGAACGTGGCGTCTTATCAGGATCCAAACTGTTTACTATTCTGATAGTATTCTTTGAAAAAAAATAAAGAAAATGCTTATTTAAGAAATTCAGCAAACGACATTTTAGCAGACCACACATTTCCCAGCATGCAAAGGGTTAAATATTATACCATTTAATTCAACAAACAAGTTATCCAGAAGAAAAGTAAGTGCTGCACAAAAGTCAAGACCAGTCCAAATGATGTAATTATCTAATATCTGATTAGTAAAAAAGCTGTTTTAGTGTTTAAAGCTAGATACAAACAATTCTCTCTAGCAAAAGTTTTTTCAATCAAAGAAACAAGTTTGGATTGTATTAAAGCGTGAGGAAGTGTTGTATATAGTGTAGAAAAATCATAAGTACTTACCTGTGACACCTTATATTTTTTCTTTTCAATTTTTTCAATAACTTCTAAGGAGTTTTTTATTGACCAAAATAGGTTAATATTACTATTTTCATAAACTTAATTACAAAATTTAGCTATCGATATCTAATAGCACTCAAATGCAGATGTAAGATACACTGATAATTGTTTGGTGGTACAAGACACTGAATTAGCGATAAACCGACTTTTATATGGCGTCTTATGTAATATAGGTATCCAGTAAAGTGACGTCAATTTCTTGTCATTAATATTGACTATTACATTTAATTTTTTGAATTGGGCAATATGGTCGGCAATAATTTCATTAGGTTGCTTATTGTACTCACAATATGATGTAGTTTGTGAAAGTTCTTGTGAAATAGTTTGAACATAAAACACTCGTCATATTATCTATCTATCTATCAATCTATCTACCTACCTACCTACCTACCTACCTACCTACCTACCTACCTACCTACCTACCTATCTATCTATCTATTGACCTTTTCGACATTATTTTAAGGGAGACAACTCTGAGTGGATTTAGTGAGGTCGGGGGGTACTCGATAATCTACTGCAGTGCGTCTGCATACAGTTCTATGTTGAAGCAATTATAATTTCCCAATAATGTGCAGATATAACTTATATGGTAATATATTTTTTATAATTTTTTATAAGCTTAGTATCTTTGATATAATTGTCGTTCATGTGTATGCTTTATTTTGATTTTATTGTGTTTAAAATAGGTAAAAACGAAACATGCTAAAGCGGGTGGGGTATGAAAAAATATCTTATTTGTTAAGTTTGGGCAAATTAGAAGTTTGATGGCATTTGGTAAAATACTTGTCTTTAAAAAGAACAATTATTTTAAAACAGATAACTTTGCTGTATTTAAATGTTATTGAATGGTTTATTGTTATAACTTCTAGAATTTTTTTTCAGGAATATCACACTTCACAGTGTCAACAGAAACTGGGATACTGTACTGAGTATCTAATGCTGCATGAAGCTCAAGATTTCTACACCTGGAATTTTATTAACTCTTGCAATAAATATTATACATCACCACAGTTACATAAAAATGTTCTTTGAAAAAATAAAATAAAGATACTTCAGATGTGTGTCTACTTCATACCCTTACATTAAAAAATATCCTACACATTCAGAAATATAATAAAATGGATGGTGGTTTAAGTTACTACACATCCAATGTTGTATTGTAATCATTTAACATAACATGTATCTATATGGGCCAAACTTTCACCTGCATCACAGTCATCCTTAATTGGTTGTGTGTTAAGCTATCCCAATTAACTACCAGTCATGGCAGATTTGTTCAAAAGAAGACAAGTATCAATGTTTGAAGAATTGTTATTGCTTTTACAGTCTTGACGCTAACCCCTAGCCTGACAGCCCGGGGCTAGTGATATGTATTAAATTTGGGCTATTAAAGTTTCCAGATTCATATAGTCGGGCTAGTGGGTATTTTTAATCTGTTTTATTAAAGCATAAAGATTCAGGCTGCCGTTAGTTGTTCAAAAATGCTAAAGTGAAGACTGCTTGTATATGCTGGTTAGTCTGAGACATTCCAACAAGTAATAACTGTGACAGTTCAAATATTTGCTCATTAAAGTGTGTGTATGTGCAGGAGCTTGTGTGTGTGTTTGGTACAAGCTCATCTCAAAAACTGATTCACTATTTAGTTTTTAACCTACTAGAAGTAAAACCGGACTGTAAAATGAATACTATCATTTTAAAGATTTTGTTGTTGGGATGAAATATTATAAATTGTAATCTCTATGATTAACACAGAAAACATTAACCGAACGCTTATTCCTGTTGGTGTAGCAGAGCAAAAAGACCTGGAAGTATAGATGGTTAATGGATGATGTTCCTTATGATAGTACTAGTAGGTACCAGTTGGTTTGTCTGTTTGAATACATCTGATAGTATATTTACTTTTTTTCATTAATAAAATGGGTTTAACTTAGTAATTCTGCTCAGTGGTTGAATCTTAACATAATGTTAACATAAGCACATAGTTACAATGTATTTGATACATGTATGCCGGTGACCCTCAACTGCAATTTTGGTTATAGACAGGGTAGCCTAAGGTGTAATTCTTTCTAAGAGATGAACCCAAGTTGAGGCTTAAACTTACCAACCCATCAGTGAGTCAGAGATCAGCACTCTACCGGTTTAACTGGCCAGGGTAAGCTTGGAATTGGGGACTTACTTTTGCTTAATTATGATCTTAAATAATATTATAGTTGTCAACAATAGATTTTTATGTATTTTAAAAGCACAACAAGTTGGCTTGCAACAGAAGTAATAAAAATACATAGATTATTATACAATTTACAAATTTAACAATAAAGTAGTCTTATGTTTACTGAAATGTGCAAATACCAATTGGTTTTTATTTCTGAAAATTTAGAAAACTGAGCAAATATAATAAAAATGTTTATTTTTAATTAGTGGGTGGGTTTAAATTAACTTGCACTCAACAATTATAATAGTCTGGGGTTGTTTTAATTTCTTACATTTTAGCACACAGTACAGTAACATAAGTAAGGTATGATCTTGTTATTTTTGTCAGTACCGGTAGTTAATTACGGAGCCGTTAATTACAATGATACTGAACTATTAATGAGCAGATGGTCGTTGAACGTTATAATAAAAATAATGATTGTTTTTATTAGTAATAAATCGGCAATTTATCGCTTTTATTCTATTTATAAAGTCAAAATATCGGATAAGTAAGGTGTCTACTGTAGAGCGAATACTGTCAGAACACCCCCCGAACCCTTGATCTCGCGTTATCTCGGCAGTCTCGTTACGCGTGATTTAACAATGTCGAAATCGTGAATACTGTCTAACTCCCCTTGCGGGTATTATTGACATTTATTATTATAACATTATTAGCAGCCTTATCAGCAGGAACTAAGACGAATTTAGATTTTAAGTCTTCAAGCAATTAACAGAGATTTTGTTTATTAAATTTAGATGAATGTGGTACGGCCAAAGGATTTGTATCATAAAAACATATTTTATTCATGGCCATACTAAATATTTTTGTTGTCCAATCATTGAGTGCAGTAATTTTAGCATTTTCATTCCCGCACCATTTAGTGCAATAATCCTGTAAGGATGTTACGATTTACATATCATCATTTAGAAAATATCCGAAATCGCAACGTAAACGTGAACGTCCGAATTTATGGTCATTACTCAAAGCGTGATTTCTCTATCAAATTTGATGAAACATTCACAATAAATACAAATAACGTATATATTGGTTTATTCCTGATTTATTTTAACAATTACCCGAACATGATCGTTAATTTTGTAAAATTTGCTCACATTTGATAATCCACAGGCCGCCGCCATGTTTGAAGTTTACCTGGCCTTTTTCCGCAGTAAAAGAAGCAGGGTACCAGAATACGCGAAGATTGCTACTTTCGTTTCACATGTGCACGGCATGCAACCATTTTTACAACCTCCGCGCAGAGATTTGACTGGAACCAGCATAGTTGTATGTGAGAGCATGGAACGACAACTCTGCGTGGAGATTGCTTACTCGAAAAGGAATTATGGTCTATTGGTTACGCATGCGCAATTAATTTCCTTCTATATTACATATAAAACAGTTGAAGTTCGATATCAATTTTTACCATGACCAAGCGTTTCAGTACTATATCATCATACATCATTGGAAAGATAAATGCATAATCTTTTTAAAAAATGCATGTCATCAAATTATATGTGTTGTAACTCAAAATATTTACCTTAGAATAAGCACACCAGTTTTGACAGATGTGGATGCGACCATTTTGGGCTCAAATAGTATGACCTACTTTTAAAGCCGGGAACCATCAACAGAAAAAGTAGAGCACAAAAATGGCTTTTTTTCTTATTGCTTACAAATATACCTTCAAATTAATACCAAAAACAACCATTTGCAATGTATTTTACAAATCCTATGCAGCATGCACTGAACAATGTGTGCTAAGTATCAAACTGACTGCATGTAACCCTACAAACAGGAGTTCCGGTTTGGGGTTATGTGACCTTTAAGAGAACCCAACCCTTTCTGATTTCAATAAAACCATATTTTTTAATAAGTATGATGTATTTTCAGAAAGAATATAGAGTACTGTCAATCTCAAATGAAGATTTATTGGAAAAACAAGGCATTGGAAATAACACATGCAAATGCATTTTTAGTTGGAAATTAAGAGCAGAAAAAACTTTTTGGGTACATGTTGAAAACATAGTTTTAATCAAAAATAAAGCATGGCTTTGAGTTTCCTAATGCATAGAAGGTGACATATAGGAAAACAGAGTTAACAACACTCTTCAGCAGTATTCTAAATTGAACAAAATGGTACTTTAGGATCTTTCGAGCATTTTTTTTTCCGCATTTTTGGGGGCGATTTGAAGATTTTAGTAGCATTGAAGATTTCATTTGTCCCCAGAAAAGTTTTTTTTACATATGCATTAACAGACATTCACTTCTGGCATCTACAGACACAAATCTGACCCCAAAGTGTCAATACCGGGTGTTCATACACAGTCTGATGTGACACTAAAGCCTGCAGGGCAGGTGTGAAATCCTTCTGGGCCAGTGTTCAGTACTTCCCAGACTGTCTCAGGTACTCTCTGCAGTGCAATCTGTGAAAATATAAGGTTTTTATATGCATGTTGATCAAATATAGGATTATTTAGAGTAAGTCTAGTATATTTTTCTCACACAATAAACTGTGTAGGTTGCTTTATTAAGTAATAGAGTCAGTAACTATGAGGCTGTCTAAGCGAAAAGCTCATTTACGAAAAGCTGGGTTCAAAAAGGGGACTGCAAGTCCAAAAAAGGGTAAAACTGTAGCTTTTCCTACTGTTGCTGGCAATAAGTATGTCAGGTTGGAAAAGAAAGCCTTTGAGAGTAGAGTACACACCAGTAACAATGTACTAACCTTTAAAGATACTGATGGTACGGACACAACAGCGTCAGCGTTGCGACCCCGACCGAATGCGTTTAATGTAGTTGACGAGTATAGTGGCTGTGGTGACGAGTCACTTCATCCAGACTTGTATACCAATAAGTTGATGGTTCAGGCTAAGGTCCAGGCTCTTTTAATTCTGCCTTCAAAAAACATAGACATGATAAGCCGAACTGTGAGGGGGATCTGAATTTTGATGCCGCTAACTCAGTAAAGTGGGGTATGGGTTGGCGTGAGCGGCTAAAATGTACAAAGTGTTCATACATGAGCAATTATCACAATCTGTATGAGGAGGTTGAGAATAAAAAAGGTCCGGGTAGGCGTGCCGCAAAGGTTAACATTGGCCTTCAACTTGGTCTCTGTACTACACCAATTAGTAATACAGGTGTGCGCAGAATTTTTAATAATGCAAACATCATAGCCCCAAACCTGGCCGCCATGCAAAGATTAAGTAATAAAGTAAATGAAAAGATACAAACTGTCAATATAAGGGACATGCATGAGCAAAGAGTCACTCTTGTAAAAGAAAATGCCATGATAGGTCAAAAAAATGCCCAAACTGTAAATGTGGAGGGTGACTCTTGCTACAATAACCTTATGTTCAATTCTGATTCAACCCCATTTCAGGCGGGGTCCATTGCGACAACCACATTTTGTGAAAATAACACTAAAAACAAAAAAATAATAGGGGTAAACATTGCCAATAAACTTTGCACGATCAGAGCTAGATTGCGAAACAAGGGGAACAATGTTGTTTGTCCTAATCATAAGGGTCATTGCTCGGCAAACATGTCCGAGTCAGATCCAATAGGTGACGAAGGTAGATGGTCTGAAATTGTGGCGCGTAACATATCAAATGAGGTTCAAATTACTGGTTATACTGGTGATGGTGACTCCAGGAGTCATGCAGGGGTGAGCAAAGCAAGTGAACACACAATTCTACACTTTAAAGACATAAGGCACTTGGGATATTCACTGAAGCGTGCTGTGTACGCAGCCAACTTTAGTTCAAATATGTTCAAAGGGTCGTCAAACGCAAACCTAAAGAATCGCTTTGCTCTGTCAATTAAACAGCGGTGTATAGCAGAGTTGAAAATGACCCACAAATTTTATAACGGTGACCTAAACAAAATAAAACAATTTATGCCAAAGGTAGCCGATGCAATTGTTGCTTGCTTTGGCGGGTATTGTGGTGAGCCCTGCAAAGCATCTAGCTTAGTTTGCTGCGGTAACTATAGACAGGCCAAAAACTATATGCCCTTGACTGTAAAACTAAGAATGACAGTGGGTGACAAGGTGTTGCTTTTAAAATGCATGGACATCATGCTGTCTCCCATAGCCCTTTTTTTTTTTTTTTTTTTTTTTTTTTTTTTTTTTTTTTTACCTGCAAAATTTTATTCACTCCGTAGAATATTACATACATTATGAATTTCATATAACAAAGTAGTTCATGTATAGCAATTTGGTAATTAAATTCAAACATACATTCATATACAATTATAATTGAGTTATAGTACAAGTATGTAACAACAACAACATACACTAGTTTGTTCAATACAAACTAAATTATTGTTGAATATAAGTATGTACATATCATTTAACATAAAAAATTGCACATTAGAAAAAAAAAAAAAAAAAAAAATTAGTATGGGTGCTGAATTGCATTATATACGCAAGCTGATAATGCAGAGTTTACAAGAACAACAAAACAAATCCATATGTATTAGTTGAATTATGTGTTATGGTTAGTTATGTCATTATATGTGATGTCAGTAAATATTTTCACAAGGGACCATATTTTTAATTCTTCATCTGATTTAATTGTGCTTTTGTAAATTTCAAAAGTTTGTTTCATTCTGTTTACAAGTCCGTACTTTGAGGGGATTCTGTTTTTTCTTTGACAATGAAAGATATACCGTTTAAGCTCTAGGCAAACTATATTTAAATCATTCATTTTTGGATAAATAATTCCAAGTACTAGATCCTGACATGTAATGGGAATATGTATGCTTGGTCTACTTCTACGAACAATATCAACAACAAATTTAATAATTTCTTGGGTATATGGACAGTTCCAGAACAAGTGAATTATATTTTCAACTTCCAAATTACAGAATGTACATAGATTATTTGTAACAATTTTCATTTTGAACATTAGGGATTTTGTTCCCAATATTCTGTGGACTATTCTGTACTGGAGCCATCTGATATATGTTTCCTTAGTTAGATTGAAAACAAGTCCATGCACTTTTTTCCAATCAATATTTAAAAATTCTGAGTTCCATTTAGTGTTACAAGCTGGAATGTCATTGTTTTGAATTAATGTTTTATAAATATGTTTCTCTTCTTTCGGACTGGTTAATATTTTTTTTATGTAAGTTGGTAATATGGGTCCTTTAGTGTTTTTGTCAAAATTTGGCAGGTCTTCAAAATTGTCAATGTATTTCTTTATTACGTTTATTAATCCTTGGTACAATAGGAAGTTTACATTTGTTCCAAGTTGTGTATCCAAAGATTCTTTGGAAATGAAGCAGTTTCTTTCTATCATTATGTCTCTCACAAACCGAATGCCTCTTTCATATAGACATTTAATATAGATAAAGCTATTGCTAATTTTAAAATTATGATTATAAAAAAGAGGCATATCTAAAATATCATCACAATTTAATATTGGCAGCTTTTCAATATACAATATATAGTTTTTCAAAACATCAAGCCAAAATTTATTTCTCAAGTGTAAACATATTTTTTCGGCATACATTTTACCAGTATTGAATAATATTTTAAAATCTATTAACGATTTAGCCAGTGCATAACAATTTCCTTCTCCTGACACTATTCTTTTAAGCCATGTTATTTTCATGTAATTTTCAAAAGAACATATATCTATCATATTTAATCCACCTTCATTATAATCTTTAACAATTACTGTTTTTTTAATTTTGCTCGGTCCTGCCCAAATGAAGTCATAAAAGTATTGATTTATTGTTTTCATAGTGTCTACGCTTGGAGTTGGTAGTGATACAAATAGATGAATAAGTAAAGGTAGAAATAATGATTTAACAATGGTTATCTTTCCTAGAGGAGTAATATTTCTGCGATTCCAATGACTTATTGATCTTTTAATACTTTCGATTTTGTTTTCAAAATTTGTCATTACCATTTTGTCTAAATTAATATCAAACATTATTCCAAGAACCTTAAAGGTAGTAGCTCCCCATGTCAGTTTGTATTTAGTTTTTATTGATCTAGTACTATATTTCATAGAGCCTATCCAAATTAAATTAGTTTTTTCATAATTTATGTTAAGTCCAGAGTATAATGAAAATTCATGAAGCATATCTAATGTAGAATTAAGAGATGATTCTGATCCGTCCAGAAATAAAGATGTATCATCCGCAAATTGTGATATTTTATATTGTAGGTCATTTATAGTTATACCTTTAATTTCTTTGCTTTCCCTTATTTTAATAGCAAGAATTTCTGCACAAATAATAAAAATGTAAGCGCTGATTGGGTCTCCTTGACGACATCCCCTTTCTATACAAAAAGTATCTGACAAGAATCCATTTATTTGTATGGAGGCCATGGTATTATACAAGAACATAAATATCCATTTTTGAAACATTGGTCCGAAATTAAAAAATCTAATAGTTGTTTCTATAAACTGGAAGGACAAAGTATCGAACGCTTTTTCAAAGTCGATTGTCATAAGTAACCCAGGTAAATTATTATCTTCAGCATATTTCAATATATCGTAAAGTAATCTGGTGTTTTCACCAATAAATCGACCTTTAATGAAACCTGTCTGATCTTTGGAAATTAAAATATCAAGTACTGTCTTTAATCTATTTGAAATGGAACCCGATGCTAGTTTGTAAACTACATTTAATAATGTCAATGGTCGTAAGTTTTTCAGGTAACATCTCGGTTTGTTTTCTTTTGGAACACAAGTAATAATTCCATGTTTTTGTGTTATGGACAAGGAATTTGTAATAAAAGCATAATTTAGACTTCTCACTATGAAGTGGCCTAACTTACTCCAAAAAACCTTAAAGAATTCCGCAGTGAATCCATCAGAACCTGGACTTTTATCATGTTTCATATTTTTAAGTGTTATTGATACTTCTTCAATATTCAGCAGTCCTTCTAATGAGTCAGATTGCACTTTATTTAATTTAGGTATATTAATATTACATAGATCAGCATTAATATCGTATTTTATTTCGTTGTCATTTTTTTTGTATAATGTTTTATAAAATGAAACAGCTTCTTTTAAAATATCGTTTTGCTCTGTTAACTTAGCCCCGTTTTCTAATTCAATAAAAGGTATAGACTTATTTGTTTAATGATTAGATTCGAGCGAGCAAAAGTATTTTGTGGGTTTTTCTCCATCTTCCATCCATTTAGCTCTAGAACGAATAAGAGATCCTTTAAGTTTACTTTCCCTCACATTTTCTAATTCATTTTGTATCTCACGGAGTTGGTCAGAATTAGTTTCAGTTAATGATTTTTGAAGTATATCAATTTTCTTAATTAAATTTGATTCATGGTTTTTGTTCTGTTTAGCTTTATATGATGAAAAAGAAATAGTTTTTCCTCTTATTTCCATAAGTAATGTTTCAAGAAATAATTGGTCATTGATGACAAACTGTATGGTGCTATTGTGAATATTTTCTATGTTTTCTATGTTGTAGATAGGTATACAGTACTGTAGTTTAATATTTTCTATCAAAGTATTAATGCAGTTTAAATAGTCAATGTCCTTTAAGAGTGAATTGTTGAATTTCCATAGCCCTTTTCCATGTGCTACATCCTCAAAAATTATTTCTAGGTCAATGATGGAATGATCTGACTTATAACATGAATCAATAGTAGATTTTCTAATTTTGGATGACAGATTATTTGAAGTAAGGAAAAAATCAAGTCTAGCCTGTTGTAATGGTGTTAACCGTCTCCATGTATATTGTTGGATAGTGCCATTTAGATATCTGAAAGTATCAATTATATTGTTATCTCTTATAATAGATTGCAGTGTATTTCTTGCATTTTTATTATTGTTAATGGATGCATAATTTTGATAATCCAAGTTTACATCTAATACACAATTAAAGTCTCCACATATTATATATTTATCAGTATTAAAATCTGTTATTTTTTTAAAGAGGTCTGTAAAAAATGTGGGCGTATCTTTATTGGGCCCGTATAATGTACATAAGGTAAAACTGTTTGTCATATATGTCAAATCTAAAAGTAAGTAGTTTCCAAGAGAGTCATTTTCAATTTTATTCACTGTGATTGGTAAGTTTTTTTTAAACAAAACGCAAATTCCTCTTGAATTTGATTGCCCAAAACTAAAAAAACAGTCTCCATCCCATTCTGAATATATTCTATTTTTCATATCAGGAGTAAAATGACAGTCTTGGAGACAATAAATGTGTGCTTGTTTTGTTTTTAAAAAATCAAAGACAACTCTACGTTTTTTAGTGTTATTTAGGCCCCTACAGTTGTATGAGATTAATTTTAGATTATCCATGGTTATACCAATGACAAAAGTGCTTTAACATATGAATCATAAAACAGGTATCTTTGCATAATGTATAAAATACAATAATCATAACTTTTAAATTCTGCATTTTAGAACACAAACAATTCAGCAAATTCAACACAAACATATAATATATGAACAAAAGAACAAAATGTACAAAAGGAGGCTTAATGTATAATGAATGATTGTGGTTACAATCAAACATATGGACTTATTTACATCAAAAATACATAATTTTACAACATATGTAGATTTGTTTACATGATATTATTTTGGTGGTGTATCCCTTATGGTGAACATTAAAAGGGAAGAGTGACAAAAAAATCTTCATGATTCACACAAACAAACCTGAATGCAATAGATTTTGATGGTCATTTAATTCTGCATGCTTTTCAGAATTTTTTTTATTTTAATATTTAAAACATTATGCAATAAAATAAAAATAAGAGCTAAGTTTATCTAGACATAGTTTTTTTTATAAAATCTACATCTACACATGCTTACTACAACAAAAAACATATGTGTTTAACATGTTAATAAAACCAGGTACAAAAATATCCCTGATAGAATAAGAATTTTCATTAACATTCATATTTTATATATAACTAAATAGGTTTTGACAAGGAAGTTAAATTTATCTAAACATGTTTTTTTTTGCAAAATTTACATCTACACATGCTTATTACAAACAAAAACATAATAATTATGTGTTTAACATATAGTTAAAGCTAAGTACAAAAACATCCCTGATAAAATAATCTACATCTACACATGTTTATTACAACAAAAACATAATATGTGTTTAACATATAATCAAAACAAGGTACAAAGCATTCCTGATAGAATAAGAATTTTCATTAACGTTCATATTTAAAAGATTACCAAATAGTTTTTGACTAAGAAAGTTTAATTTATCTAAACATGTTTTATTACAAAATCTAGACATGCTTATTACGAACGTAAACATAATAATTATGTGTTTTACATATAATTAAAGCAAGGTACAAAAACATCCCTGATAAATAAAGGGTTGTCATCAACGTACATGTGTTTCAATTATATTCATTTATATGTAGACGTAACCAAATTACGAAGGCGTATTAAAGCAGGCATATTAAGAAGACATATTCATTGACAAGAACAATATGCAAATCAATTTTTACAATAAAAAATTTTGCGCTGCGATTTTTTTTTTCATTAATAGAATATAATGAGAGCATGGCAGCAAAAATGTAGATTGCAACCATAGTGGGTAAAAGGATAAAATTTGTAAGGACACTAGAGTCCTAGTAATTGACCTACATAGGTTTATACTGGAAAATCAATGATTTAGTCTATATGAACTAAGTTTTAAAATAGCGATACACTGGGTATAGGTGTATTAAACTACTGTTTTGATTCTAAGATATATTTTAAAAACAGTAACTGATTAACTGTTATTTCATTCTGTGATAGATTATTTAAATGGTCGAATATTGAAAACCCTTTAGTGATGATAATGTAATTCATATAAACATTCATGCAGCTTAAAACTTGTTCAAGCATATATAGAGGGCATATAAACATGTTTTGAGTTTATAAATTGTTAGAATAACAGTAGTGTCAATATTTAGTTTTCTCAATACTGCAATGACATCTGCACGATAATGTATCTTAATGTACCACATATTATGCAACAACAGTGTTTACTTCCAACAGTTGACCAATTATGTACATATAGAAAAAAAAATCATCCTGAATATACTATAGTATAGGGTAGAGCTACACAGAGGATTTAACACAATCCCTTCATATATAATGGGTCTGGTTACATTGAACACAATTATATCATAGTATCATTAATTTATGTTTTTACAATAAATTTCCAGACAAATACATATTTCTACTATAATAATTTGATAAATATATCCATGCTTACAAGCTATTGTATCACCTGTGTATAAATTTATGATTTGTTGTGCTACTCAGGAGATAGAGCTGCCATACACTTAAGAAATTTGATAAAGACTATGATCATTTTAGGGTATATATAGATAAAGACTATATTGGTATACTTAAAAATAGAAGTCAACAATCTATGGTCAGTTTTTAGAACATAACCGATTATATAGATAAAGACTATATTGGTATACTTAAAAATAGAAGTCAACAATCTATGGTCAGTTTTTAGAACATAACCGATTATAGTATAGTTTGTATCTTTGTTTACATTTGCAAGTTTTCACTTTATCAAAATCCTTATCGTTATGTATTATAGATTTTTAATTGATTTTTTTTTTTTTTTTTCAAAAGGTTTTATGGTTATGTCAAGGAAGGTGTTTAAGTGTAAGAATAGTTATTTCCAATTTGCGGGAAAAAAAAAACCCACAAGAAACACACACATACAAGCATATTCAACATATAATATAGGCATTAATTTGTAATTTAAAAATGCCATCATAAAAGATATAATAGGATGTGGTACATACCACTTTAGCTTGTAAATGTCATCACTCTTACTTTCGGCTTCCACTGTTCCTTCTAAACTCCCATGTAAGTTTGTAATGTTTTAGTGACTTCTAGCGACTTTGCATGCCATTACGTCTGTACTGCCTGAATTCTTCTATTACACCAGTCACATTGTCATAGATGTCAAATTTAACACGTTCATCCTTGACAGTTTGCCCGTACACCGCACCATTAAAATACCAGGCACTTTGGATATCTGGATGTAAGTGGAGCCTGCTGATAAGCCCCTGGTTGGGCTTAGTGACGTCATCAACAAGTTTGTATCCGCCGTTCTTCATTGGTGCCCGTTTCTTCATTATGGCAGATTTAATTGAGTTATTTCTCAGTTTGATGAGCACTGGGCGGGTCTGTCCCTGTTTTGTGGGAATACGATGCATAGCTACTATATCAATAGGCTGCAAGTCTACCTCGGCATGAGTGTTCAGGATCCCGGTTACCGTTTTGGTCAGTGATTCCTCATTTTCATCTTTGCTCTCAGGTATATTTTGTATTTTAATTTTGTTCTTCCTGGAAAATTGTTCATTATAGTTGGCTTTCTTACTTGCCATTCTGCTGATTTCATCTGTCCTGTCTATTTGTTCCTGAAGTGACTTAAGATTACTTTTGTTATTGTTTTCCAATTTCTGCAATGTGTCTTTCAGACCTTTATTCTCAAAGTCCAAGGAATCTATTCGTTCTTGCATTTCTTTGCATTTTTCATTAACTATTTTATCGATGTTTTTATTCATATTTTGTTCCATTTTATGCATTAAGCTAGTGACTGCGTTGGTGATAAGTTGTTCGATTTCATCTTTACGAAGCATACTCTTGAGATCTTCCCTCAAGCTTGATATGCCATCAGTCATTGCTTGAAGTTGCACATGTATTGAATTGAGCTCATCCATGCTCGAATTGCTATTGTCACTAGTATCTGGCCTATATTTTTTGACAGCCGGCTTTGTTTGTGGTTTTGTCCCTGTAAAGTTAAGCTTAGGCTGGTTTTTTGTTGTATTACTGCTCATTGTGTTTATGAACAACTACAGTTATTTTCCCAGTGTTCTTTAGACAACACATCTAATATTTAACACTCAGAGCTGTCACAGTTATAATCTCTTTAATCCGCATGGAAAGTTCCTGCACAGGGGTTTTCTCAAAAGCATGTGTTTTACAAGTCAAAACACCTATCACACACAAATTGTAAAATCCTTTGTGAAATCCTTTGTTATAAACACTTCTAAACTGCTTTTTATCACACTACAATTTCCTGGATGTAACTTTGTCACAACATTCAAAGCACAATTATGAACATGTTGTACTATAATTTCTCATTTTTTTGTCACTATAAACATGTATTTTAATGTAAATTTTGGAGAGCAAATTATGCACACATCATCTCCAGTGATGACCTTGACCATAAATCCTCCCATAGCCCTTGATAAAACAAAATTATTGACATCTACGCAAAAGTGTGAGGCCGTGAATCGATCCTACCAAGCTGTAAACCCAAAAATGATCACTAACCCAATGAACTTTGCGGGAAGGATTCACGGCCAGGTTCTTAAACTTAACAATGGGTATGCAGTATCAGTGCTGATAAAAACCAAATCACTGGGGGCAACTCTTACAAAAGGTTCTTCCGTCATACGTCAAATAAGGAAGACCGATGCCATATCAAAAAAGCCAAACTATGATGTTATCCAAAAACGCAAAATTACTAGGTATGCCGCATGACAGCGCCGTTACCATTTACATGAACGCTTGCATTACAAAAAAGGTCTCACGGACACTTTACATGGTATGAAAGGTGTCGGCCAGTTACAAGACCACAATTACGTATAATATAATACGTCGGCCACATATAAAGTAATTATTGCATCCGAAATGTTATTTTACATGCCAACGAGTTACTTATGTTGTCATTTGCTGCCTTGTGTTTTTTTGCATCAATATATAGAAAAAAGTTATTTTAGGCCAATTTTGTATGATTAAATCAATTAAACACATGATTACAAAAAACAAATGGTGTTAAATAGGATTAGTTTAGTTTGCAAAGAAAAAAATTCATAACTTTTAGACAAGGCAGGCAGGGTGGTCAACATGACCTGTGCATCTTCCGCTTTGGGCGTAAACTTTTCGAGCATTATTGACCGAAACCGGTTCTATAACTAAATGATGGGGACTGCAACACAAGGTTTTATGACATAAATGGGATAAATGCTGAGAGGGATCCAAATTAATGCCAAAGTGAAACTGAAAAACTAAGCGATGTACATAGTGGGTCTAGGATGGGTGCTCGGGTGGACATTTTGCTTTGATTTTCCCATATCTAACCCCCCTATGTTCACTGGAGCACCCATCCCACAAAATACACCCTTTAACTGGGTCCAAATGACATCTTCCATATATTTTTTCTAATACAGCCTGCTTATATGCCTCCATTTAGTCTTTTTTTGCAGACGATAAATTATTCCGGATGTGCTTAAAGGTTACGCATGCGCAATTAATTTCCTTCTATATTACAAATAAAACAGTTGAAGTTCGATATCAATTTTAACCATGACCAAGCGTTTCAGTACTATATCATCATACATCATTGGAAAGATAAATCCATAATCTTTTTAAAAAATGCATGTCATCAAATTCTATGTGTTGTAACTCAAAATATTTACCTTAGCAGTGATTTTTTTTGCCAGAAATTACAGCCGATATTCGGCTGCTTCCCAATTGCAAAAAATAACGTTTTTTCCCAAAAATGTGATTAAATTTTCCCAAAAAAAGACAAAATGTTCCCAATAAAGCCAATAAGATTACAATGTAATTTAGCAATAATTTCGAACGAGTGCCGATCGAGTTGCCGAGTCGTCGCCGAACAACAACTGACTAACGTATTTTTCGCGAATTTAGCCGAATACGATTTTACGTTGCTATCCGCATCTCTCTCTATATTGCGGAGGATACCGACGATAGTCGATGTATCCCGATTGTAAACGCCTGTTTTCACACACGCCCAAGATGGCGGCAAGCAGACGAGAAATTTGCGATGCGCGGCGAAAATGATAAATAACATTCAAATTAACAACGGATATCATATGGTTATTACGGAATAATTTAATGCGTGTGTCAATTAACGCAAAATATAACGTTTGAGATAAAAACAACAAATATATATTACAAATCTTCACAGTGAATGTGCATCACGGAAATCAGTGTTGGGAAATTGGAGTTAGTCTACCGTTACTCATAGTCCAAATAATAAGACGTAAGCTACCCCGCTTACGGTCGATGTAAATCGACCTCATATTTATTTGAGTACCGTTACTCACAAAGTTAATGCATTTAAGATGAGTATCGTTCGAAAATGGAAAGAGACAAACATGATATGATTTATATGTTAGTGGATCTGTGTAAAATCAGATTCATATGCATATTCTGCTTTATTATGTTTGTCACGCTTTACAGTTTACTGAAATAGCATTGAAGTGCAAGATGTTGATATGTAAAGAATGAAATAAATTATTTTAACTCCATATCATACATCATTAACATATAGCAAGACCACTAAAGCGTTTTTTTATAAATATGTGTTAATGTTTTCACCATATGATATTTAATTTAAAAGAATACTGAATTAAATTCTTACTGTTAAAGAGGTTATGATTAAATGGTATATTTAAGAATCTATATAGATTATTGCAAGTTCAATATGAATGTGGAAGGATATTAACTTAACATCGTCTTCATTGTAAGAACACATTAAATTAGTACTTTATAATATAAAAATGCTGTCAAACATACTTTAATAGTTTTAATTCTGTTCTTATAATCATATTTATAATGTTCCCAATTTCATGATTTATCGCGCTATTTTTCCCAATTTCATGGTTTATCGCGCTAATTTTCCCAATCCAAAAGGCACAGGCTGTAAGAAAAAAAAGCAAAAATAATCACTGCAAGTTAGAATAAGCACACCAGTTTTGACAGATGTGGATGCGACCATTTTAGGCTCAAATAGTATGACCTACTTTCAAAGCCGGGAACCATCAACAGAAAAAGAACAGCACAAAAATGGCTTTTTTTTCTTATTGCTTACAAATATACCTTCAAATTAATACCAAAAACAACCATTTGCAATGTATTTTACAAATCCTATGCAGCATGCACTGAACTATGTGTGCTAAGTATCAAACTGACTGCATGTAACCCTGCAAACAGGAGTTCCGGTTTGGGGTTATGTGACCTTTAACTATTGGAAAGTCACGAAATCTAGATCTCAACTATCTAAATGGTGTTTGTTTTTAAAATAACGTATGCTTGTAGCGTTGGTTTAATCAACTACGGCAAGTACTTTTCTAGTTTTTTTCTTGTTATTTTGTCTTTTCAGATCTGATTTTGATATATCGGCCATGAAAATGTCAATGGAAACGAAACGATCGGCCATGAAACGGTCAACTAAGCCGGAAGCCTTTGTAGGTTAAGATATGCAATAACGCTTTATCTTAACGAGCAACCCCCGCGCAGAGATTTGACTGGAACCAGCATAGTTGGATCAACATTAAACACTTTAAAAAGTTAATACAAAAGTAACTTTTTCCAAACGTCTATTGATAGATGCTTGCTTATCCCTGATTTAAATTTGGACTAATCCCTGATTATGTTTGATGACATATTTCACACTCTTCACACTTATAATTGATTTATACATAAAGACAATAGAAATGTCCTTTTGCATTTCCTCACATTCCATTTACATGTATATGTTTAGTTACTCATCACATATTGTGTGCTGATTACATATTTATTAATTATTACGGTATAAACTTTTCACACTCCTAATGGATTTGTCCAATGGTGGTAGCGATGCAATGTCACTTTGTATTTTAGTTCATTACATGTTATTGTCCACTTTTCAACTATTTGATGATAATCCACATAAACAATTGTCACTTTGTATTTCATCACATTTCACGTGGTCATATTCTAATGTTTTCTGTCTTAAACACATCCCGATTACTTACTGGCTGATACATTTCATGAAAAAGGGTCATTTCTGTGTAAAAGAGTTGCATTATTGTTCTACGATTAATCTTATATTTGATATACCACAATGATTGTATTAAAGGGATCTTTTCACGGTTTGGTAAATTGACAAAATTGAAAAAAGTTGTTTCAGATTCGCAAATTTTCGTTTTAGTTATGATATTTGTGAGGAAACAATATTACTGAACATTTACCATAGTCCAATATAGCCATTATATGTATCTTTTGACGATTTGAAAACCTAAAAATTATAAAGCGTTGCAACGCGAAACGATTGAATAATTTGGAGAGTTCTGTTGTTGTAATTTAAATTTACTAAACTACGAAGATTGCTTATACAAGGTATAAAATACTTCAACTGTGTATACCCGGCGGAATAGCCGAGAGGGCTAATGCGTTTTTACTTCAGACTAACTCCAGGACTCCGGGGGTCACTGGTTCGAGCCCTGGTACCGGCTACTTTTTTTTCCTTTTTTAAATGTTATTCTTGATTTTTTACTGGAGCTTTTAAGATCCAATGTTTACATTTATCAATATAAAGCATTTAATGACAAACTTCAAAATATGCCAAATTCTGTGAAAAGGCCCCTTTAACCACTTATTGCAATTTTTCAACTAAACAATCGGGCCATGATGATCTTAAAGCGCACACTGTAGTCCAATTGTTGAAAACATGACCTGGTGATAGTTTTTCAAATATGGCATTGGAATTGGCAAGATTAACATGCAGACAAAGTAAATGTGACTTCTTGAGTTGAAAAAGATTTTTCTAAGATTTTACCTGGTGACAAAGTGTTTGGACACGCAGGACCCAGTTTCAAACTATGTCCACATAGTGTCAAGATGAATATTTTGACCGCATTTAATCAATATTGATTCATAAATGCCACCTCAAGAGTTTTTTGATAATTTTTATAAGAATTGATCTAGATTTTGTATGCATGTGACCCACATTCGAACTTTACCTAAATATTGTCACGATTAACATGGAGTTTGACCAAGATTCATCAAGATGGAGCTGCAAAAAATGGCTTCTTAATTGATAACATTTTTTTCAAATATTTGATTTTGTGATCTAATTTAAGGAGGCATATAATACAGAATCAAACCTTTCCTACATATTGTCATGATAAATATTTTGACCAAGTTTAATCATGATTGAGCAAAATATGTGGCCATCAGAGTGGCAGCGAGCTAAATTTACATGACTAACAATTCACACGTTATATTGAAGGACATAAACTGAACACAAAAGCACACCCTGGGCTATTTATGCTGTCTTTTGTTCATGAGCCCTTCTTCTATTTCTGTGTACTTAATCATCAACAGCTATCCTTCATTAACTCTGGGAACAAGTTCTTTCAAAGGCACATGTAGTCTGAAATTAAACAAGTTTCGATTTCTTACATACTGGATAATGTTTTGCATCCTTTTTTGCATCATTTTTTGTCACCAGCCAGAATATTATTTAACATTGACTTGTGACATTATGCACAATTTTACCTTAATTTGCTTATTGGTAACTTGACAACTATTGTTCCTACAGGAAGTGAGGACAATAACTTACAATAGTATCATCAGTTTTAGTTGTGTGTATCACAGTAAATCCCCATCATAAAATATTTTTTAAACCATATTCCATAATTTTTCTGTACTTGTATTGGCTTTTAATCATTTTTTAGTACAGCTAACACGTTTATCTCTGATTTTGCTACAAATTAACAATAGAAAATAAAATTATCAATGCCATTGTAAAAACTGCAAATATAATTACAAAACCTATCACTACTTAGTTAAATATTTTTAAATTGCACAACAATAAGAAACAAATATTTTTAAATAATTAGAATGCAACAGCTCCATATCATACATGTGCCCGACTGTTTAACAGTGACTGTTTACACAACCTATGCTAGCAAGAGTCTTTTTGCATCAAAACGTTAAATCCTTGTTTTAATATTCATTTAACAACTATGAATAGAAAAAATAACAATAATTCCATGACCCTTCGTAAAAATGCTTAAAATTACTCCACAAGCATACTTGTAACATAGCTTTTTATTCCATGTTGCAGATGTTAACGAAGTAATGTGCCCAAATAACAAATCTGGTACACTGACAATGCTTGATTCATCTGAAGGTTTATCTGAAATGAAATATAGATATATTTAAGTTTCAAGGCGCAAAGTAAAAAGGTCTGGCTGTTATTTGACATGATCCATGTTTATTAAATGACATTGTGCCAATTTTACTGGCTTTGTCCAAGTGCCTCACACTTTCACTAAGAAAATAATAATTCAGTGTTTTTTTTCATCATTTTGGGAATGGGGCAGGGTGCCTTTGAATTGGGAAAATTTGCAGCGTTTTGACTAAAATTGGGAACTTTGTTGTTGCTGTTGTGCTAAAAAATGCTTCAAATTGAGAAGTATTTTCAGTTTTATTTTTTTTACTAAGGCTGAACTCATATGGCTGCATGAGAGATGAACAAAATGTTACAATATAAAAAAATATTTTTGTTTAAACCTTCTTCAATTGGGAATTTTTAGGTCCCATTTGGGAAAAATAAAAAAATCTACTGGGAATGGGGCCGAATACTGGACCCGATCCTTTGAGATGTTCAATTCAGTTGCAGTAAACTCAAAAGCAATAAGTAAACATCTGTATTTTTCATCCCCCGCCAGAGGTGGAGGGATATTGTTTTGGCGTTGTCCGTTCGTCCGTCTGTCCGGCTTTTTTGTGTCCGGAGCCATATCTTGGAAGTTCTTTGGTGGATTTCATTTAAACTTGGTATGAGTATATATATGCATAAGAGGATGATGCACGCCAAATGGCATTGTACACAATCTGTTAAAAACAGACTTATGGCCCTTTGTATCTTGAAAAAATGCTTTTTAGTGTCCGGAGCCATATCTTGAAAGATCTTTGGCGGATTTCATTGAAACTTGGTATGAGTATATATATGCATAAGAGGATGATGCACACCAAATGGCATTGTACACCATCTGTTAAAAACAGACTTATGGCCCTTTGTATCTTGAAAAAATGCTTTTTACTATAGGCACTTTTGTGTCCGGAGCCATATCTTGGAAGTGCTTTGGCGGATTTCATTTAAACTTGGTATGAGTATATATATATGCATAAGAGGATGATGCACGCCAAATGGCATTGTACACCATCTGTTAAAAACAGACTTATGGTCCTTTGTATCTTGAAAAAATGCTTTTTACTATAGGCATTTTTGTGTCCGGAGCCATATCTTGGAAGCGCTTTGGCGGATTTCTTTGAAACTTGGTATGAATATATTCCCGTGCCAGAGACACCTAAAGAAATTGTGAAGGCTAAAGAACCTTCCTTTGTTTTAGTTTTGTGTTATTGTCCTTCGTCCGTCCATCTATCATTATGTTCATCCGTCCAGTTTGCACCCATCCTCAAACAAAGCATATGTTGCGGGGGATACCTTGGGCCTTTCAGGCCCTCTTGTTTTATAAGTTATACCCATGCAGTAAAAGTATTTTGGAGTCACTCTGTTGTTTGGTCTGCCTGCATAAAATGTTACACATTTTTGTAGTGATTTAATTTGAAAATAAAACTAATGATCTGTCACAGATACTGATACCCCCCATAAAAGACGTTTGGATACAGACAAATCCACTTTATGTTCTACAGTTCAACTGTTGATAAAAGATGAAAGGGTTATAATAATGGCAATTTTTTTAGAACCCATTATCTATTTTGTAACGATCATCTTCACAGTAAGATCATTAAGCTGAGCCAAGTAGGCTGAGCCTGTAATTGTTACATGTAGGCGACAACTTGACACAATCTTATGGCACTCAGGCTACGGAATTATTGCATTATAACATTTCCAATTATCTTAGAGTGTATTCATAATGTTTGGCATCTTTTTGGGAAATTTAAGTCAGACTTTTGGGTGGAAAATATTACACTTTGCGATTGGGAAAAAAATCACTGCATGTTTCGGTGTTTGCTTAATTGCATACATTAATTCATAATGATAATCATATGATACTAATTTTAAGTTATTACTAGTAAATTTTCCTTAATAGTATTTTTTACAGTATATGATACAAAACAGGGCTCAACATTAACGGTTGTCCTATTGCCCCTAGCAAGTAAAAGTTGGGTCCGGGCAAGTTACTTTATAATCTAGTTGTCTGCCCGGGCAAGTGCAAAAAAGAACAAAGCATTAAATTTAGACTTTAATTGCTGTAATCATTTTGTTAAATGTGCAAAAATAAAAACGGCTTTGTGGTGTATCATTTGGATCTATATTAAACAAGGGCTGTTTGTAAAACATGCATGCCCCCCATATGGGCTGTCCGTTGTAGTGGCAGCCATTGTGTGAATACGATTTTTGTCTTGAATTATAATCCGAAAATCATTTTAATATTTCGGGTCACCGTGACCTTGACCTTTGACCTTGTGACCTCAAAATCAATAGGGGTCATCTGCAAGTCATGATCAATCTACCTATTAAGTTTTATGATCCTAGGCGTATGTGTTCTCGAGTTATCATCCGAAAACCATTTTACTATTTCGGGTCACCGTATCCTTGACCTTTGACCTAGTGACCTCAAAATCAATAGGTGTCATCTGCGAGTTATGATCAATCTACCCATGAAGTTTCATGATCCTAGGCATATGCATTCTTGAGTTATCATTCGGAAACCATTTTACTATTTCGGGTCACCGTGACCTTGACCTTTGACCTAGTGACCTCAAAATCAATAGGGGTCATCTGCAAGTCATGATCAATCTACCCATGAAGTTTCATGATCCTAGGCGTATGGGTTCTTGAGTTATCATTCAAAAACCATTTTACTATTTCGGGTCACTGTGACCTTGACCTTTGACCTAGTGACCTCAAAATCAATAGGGGTCATCTACGAGTTATGATCAATGTACCTATGAAGTTTCATGATCCTAGGCCCTAGCGTTCTTGAGTTATCGTCTGACAACCACCTGGTGGACGGACCGACAGACCGACATGAGCAAAGCAATATACCCCCTCTTCTTTGAAGAGGGGCATAAAAATATGAGGTTAACAGTTTATGTGATATTTCATGTTTGGGCAAATGGCTTTACATTCAGGGCAAGTAGATTTTCTAAGTACATGCCCGGTAGGGCAAGTTGGTTTTTAGGTTAATGTTGAGCCCTGCAAAATATCTTAACAAGGAATGACAGACAATGTTTCTTACTTAAAAGTTTGAATAATTCTTTACTTTTATATATTTGTAATATTGGGCGTTGTTTATTTTAGAATTTGACATGTGGAGTTGATGTTTTTTTATCGTTTTATGGCATTTCACAAGTAGAACATGGAAAATTCACTAGCCATGTCATACAAACTTCAGAATAGTCAAGCTAGAAATGTTATACCCCTGCATAGCCTCTTCACTTTTTCAAGGTTTTCACACAGCTGGGTAGGCAAGAAAGACCTCCACAATCTCATCAAATGTCGTCTTCATTTCCCTGCACAAGCATTTGTGTTTGTGGAGGGGTCTGTTCAGAGGCTGCAAGCAACAAAAATCTGCTCGAATATGGAGTTCAATTAAGTCAAGAAATATAATTCTTTTGTTTGACCTTATTAACAACAAAGCAGTACAGTAATTTTATATTGAATAAAGCATAACGGTCGCGGTGGTGTAGTGGATGAGGTGTCCGCCTTGCGATCAGGAGTTTGTGGGTTCGCTCCCTACTCGGGGAGCCTCTCATTATCTCCTCCATAGATACCAAGTACTGGTTCTTCCCAGGAAACGGACTCGACAGTGTCCATATCTGCCTATAATATGCATTCCTGAAATAGTCAGCAATTGACTGTAGGAAGTACGAATTAGAAGTAAAAGACGAATAATACAAACATTTACGATAATTGAGGATATGGAGAACGGTCTGTTTGACCATATTAATAACAATTATTGCTTAACAGAGCAGAACAGTAATTTTAAATAAAGCATAAAAACCTTTACGGTAATGGAGGATATAGAGAACGGAACAGTTCTGAACATTTCCAGATTTAAAAATACTAACTTGTACCCATCTAGAGACTTTTCTCAGAATTCTGACCCGGTGTGTTGCCGAGATGAAGACGAATGTCTTCAATTTCAATCCAACGCCTGTCCAGCTTTTCTCGTCCTCGCACAATCTCTTCATATTGGTCGGAATATTATATGAACCTCGCAATGTCTTTCGGTTGAAAGTCAACGTCTCTAACCCTATCTAATAGCGTTTGAAACAAATTATTAAAAATACATCGATCGTCGTTCTCGATCCGTGTCGCAGTTTTCTGTTCATTTCACCGTAATATCGACGCCATTTTTTAGTTCATGAGTTGATCCAGAAGATAGGGATTGTCTCAAAGTATCCAAAACGATCTTTCAAATGGCAATAACGTAGTGACGTCATCCTTTATTTATAGATTGGGGGTTGTATCAAGCCATCTCGGTCAAAGCACAGTAAATCTTACCCGTGGTACATTTTTGTATTGAAATATAATAATATTATTATCTCACGTCATCATAATTGTTTAGGCATTTGTAACTAAAATGTTGTTGGAAATTTATAACTAATCGTCATCAATATTTGTAATCATGACATAGATGTACTGGGAAATTATATAATACAGAAAACACATAAAGGAACACGAGTTTTGAGATAATTGAAGTTTACAAGAGAGAAATGATATGCATTACAAACATTTTAAATATTTGAATCATTTATACGGATCACACATTAACAATTTCGTATTTCATATTTACAATCATTAGATCATATAACAGCGATGTTGATATGTCAAGTTACAAAAAAACATTGCATATCAAACAACATGATACACGTTGCAGAATGTCACTAGAGTGGAAAGACAATGCATATTTCGCTGATGGTTTTTAACATATCTATATTCCTTCATGAAATGCACCATGAAGTAAATAATTATAAAACTAAAAAAGAAATGGCGCGGTAAATCGGTGTAGAAATGAAGAAGTTATAGTAAAAAGCAATTTTGGGTGGGCGTGGCCTAAATTAGAGGGGGGGGGGCGCCCCAGGGTTGGTAATGGGGCCATGCATAGTTGAGATTGACCGTATTGTCATAAGAGTTGTTCAGTATCAATTAAAAGTTAATCGGTGTAGAAATGAAGAAGTTATAGTAAAAGGCAATTTTGGGTGGACGTGGTCTGTGGGGGTGTGGGGGGGGGGGGGGGCGCCCCAGGGTTGGTAATGGGTCCATGCATAGTTGAGATTGACCGTATTGTCATAAGAGTTGTTCAGTATCAATTTGAAGATAATCGGTGTAGAAATGAAGAAGTTGTAGTAAAAGGTAATTTTGGGTGGGCGTGGTCTATGTAGGCGGGGCGCCCCAGGGTTGATAATGGGGCCATGCATAGTTGAGATTGTCATAAGAGATGTTCAGTATCAATTTGAAGTAAATCGGTGTAGAAATGAAGAAGTTAATGTAAAATAACATTAAAAAATCTGTACGACCCCACCCCAACCCCCATAACTTTTGACTCAGGGGTCAGATCAAAATTCCAAATAATGCAGGGTCGCACATATGCTCAAAGCTACCATTTGTGTAAGTTTTAAGGTTCTAGTGCTTATAGTGTAGGAGGAGATAGTGGCCAGGACGGACGGACAGACAGACACACAGACGGCGGAGATAACCACAATATCCCCACGCTTTTCAAAAAGCGTGGGGATAAAAACTAAGAATAACATTTAATACACAAAACAGTTAATCGCTATAAAAAATATTAAAATGTTTTTCGTATCTTCAACAATAAACAATACAGTCATCTACGCTTCATCCTCGTCAACGTCACAGACATTCACACGATTTTTGTTCAGAAACACGATGGCATCCACGATGCAACTTGAGAGTCTGTTTCTCAACTTACTGAGCAGTAAGCCGGTTGAACTAAACACCCTTTCGGATGGCACTGACGTCGCGGGCACCGAGAGTACACGTCGGGCTACCACTGTCACCTTTGGGAATCGTGCCTCGTTCTCCCGCCACCACTGCAGAGGATCCATGCCAACGGACTTCTCGTTTACAAAGCACTGAAGCTCATCCTCCAGCGTACTCTCCGGTGAGCAAAAGTCCAGGAAGTCCAACTTCCGGCGTTTTGATGGGGTCTCAATGTCACCGTTGTTTATTGTTAACCTAAGGGGCAAATCGTCCATGCGCGACTCCAACGTATCCTGAGTAATTTTCCGTTGTTTGGACGAGAAGAACGCCAGTTTCTTATAACGATGGGTCCAATAGGGCACCCAATGCAGCCGTTGACCTTGCTGCTTCTTCCGATTCTGGCTGTAAGCGATGGACCAAATCATCACGAATCGCCTTTTTCACTCGATGAGCGATGAAACTGTCCGTTGAGCAAGAAACAAGGCTCTTGGTGACTAATCCACAAACGATCGGATATATTTCCGACACAGACACGTGACTCTCTGTACTCATGTATGCTGTCGTATCCGCTAACGGCTTTAATATAACACACAACTCTTTAATAATGTCCCAATCCGACTCCCTCAATTTGATTGCGGCGTCTTGCTTCTTTGTTAACTTTGGATCCAGCATGATGTCAGTAAGAACGCGCTGCTGCTCTACCAGGCGTTCCATCATCAGATAAGTGGAGTTCCACCGGGTAGGGACATCCTGGGTAAGAGTGTGTTGAGGGACGTTCATCGTCTTCTGTCTAACACCCAGTTCCGCCGTCAGCGTTGTGGAGTGCTTGAAGTGGCCGACGAGTTTTCTGCACCGACTTACAACCGTAGACACTGAAGGCAATTTCATCGCAGGCTTCAATGTCAGTTGTAGAATATGGGCGAAACAACCCAGATCACCCCAATCCTCACTCAAACTTGCAGCACAATCGATGTTTCTCGCATTGTCATGCACACACGTGTCCACTTTACCGTCCAAACTAAATTCGGTCACGCAGTCCTTAAGGCGATGAGCAAGGTTCTCCCCAGTGTGACGTTCAGGCATGGCACGCGTGATGAGGACGTTTGACCTGAGGTCCCATGTGTCGGTCATATGGTGTTCAGTGACGGTGATGAAACTCTCGGTAGAGTTGGAGGTCCAGGTATCCGTAGTGATAAACACGGACGGAACGCTTTCTAATTGTGACATTAGAGCCTCACGCTCCACGTCATAGCGTCGCTGGATACTAGACCTCACTGTTTTTCTACAGGGCACTGTGTAGTCGGGGGCTACGATGCTCATTAAGTTTTTGAATCCTTCGCCCTCCACTATACTAAGAGGAACATAATCAGAGACGATCATGTCGGCTATCGCTTGGTTGATTCTCTCGCTCTTGAGTGAAGAAAGACGTTACCGCAGACTGCTTTTTTGGCGTTTCATCTGCGAAATAGACAAAAACAATGATTATACGAAACGCACAATATAATTTTAGTTCAAGACAGGCTGTTTGTCTCTTTAAGCTGCGTAAAACTTATCATTCTCCTTATAAAAGACATAGCGTTATTTATTTTTGTCTTTTGAATGAACATTTATGCACACATAATCTTCCTCACTCCGTCCGTATCCCCTGGTGGTAAAAAATCTCTATGCTAGTGGAAAGGCAATTCGTAAATTATATAATATTTTTATTTGTTTGTTGATCATCAAAATTTTGAAAAGTATATAGCTATATTAAAGTGATACATGATCCGTAAAACAAAATAGGGTCTTTGTGTCGTATGAACGAATCGGCACTAAAACTAGATTTAGACTCACATCGTTAATCGAATCATTTCTGTCGTCAGTTGTCAAAACGTTTAGTATGTTGATGCTGCATTAACAAATATAAGTGTATATGAAGTGAAAACACCAAAAAATAAACAACGATTGTGATAAACACCTATAAACTGTAAGATGCCCATAATATCACTTAAATCAGCCAGAAAAATAATTATAAAGCTTACCTTTTTTTCCCGCAAACGGATGCTGACCATCGAGATGGTTAAGCAAATTTGACGTCGAGGATTTGTATACGAACTCCTGCTTACACAAATTGAACGTTGCCTTCGACTTATCACTTGAGCGCGTAAAATAATTCCAAACACGAGAGGGAGGCATTATGAATTTTTTTTAACTTAATGGTTGTTAGAAAAGAAATTGTTGACGTATCTTGAAAATATTGCGAGTTTGATTGAACGATCTCGACCGTATCTTAATTTATTATTGTTACAAAACAAATGCAATTGGTTAATATTTTAGCAACTACATTCTGATTAGATGAATGTATATAACACTAAAATTGATTGGTCATTTGACGGTAAATAACACGTCAATTTTCTTCGACAATAGATTAAACGCGGTGTATTAACACCCGTGCAAACTGTCAGCTAAAATCAGTAAAGACACAACCCCTCTCATGATACCCTCCAGTATGCCAATTATCATCTCGTTAATTGATGGCAGCTGTAATGCAAACAAAGACGGATGCACTAAAGAAGTCTGCACTGAACAAAAATATAATTTTTTTTAATTTCTTCGCATAACTTTTTTTAGTAAAAAACATAAAAATCGAATATTCGAATATTAATTTTGGATTCGAATATTCGGCCCATCCCTAATTTTGTTATCACATGAGCACAACGAGCTTATGGTGAGTTTTTGTCGATTGTTCGTCGTCAACACTTCCCTTGTTTACACTCTTGTGGAAACAGTTACTTCCGATCCTCATGAAACTTGTTCAAAAGATTCGTCCAATGAAATATTGGCAGAGTTTTAATCTGGGTCACGTGGTAAAACCAGTTCACTATGTCACATATAAGAAAAATGAATTGTATGAAATTTGGTAAAAACATCTGTTCTAATGATGCCTTAGCTGACATGGATTTTTTTCCTGTTGATGGAAATACATGGCCGCTATGGGTTGAGTAGTTTTTCTTGTATGGATTTAGTAAAACATTGTTAACACAGTCACATTCGCAATACGGTTTAATATGTAGAGAGTGACATGTACGTTCGCAAAGGCGTTGTAAAAATAATATATTGGTAATGTTTTACCACATTTTAGCCTAACTGAGTACTCATGGGAAGCTTTTGTGATCGCCTTTTGTCCGTCGTCAGTTACGTTGTGCGGCGTCAACATTTGCTTTGTCAACACTCTAGAGGCCAAATATATTTCCGATGAAATGTGTGCCAATGATATCTTGGACGAGTACGACATTTGCTTTTGTTGGTTAAAAAACATGGCCCCCAGTGAGCGGGGTATTTTGCCTTATATTGCTATAGTAAAATCGTGTTAACACTAAAGGGGCCACATGTATTGTAAGATCATCATGAAACTTGGTCAGAAGATTTGTCCCATTGATAACTAGGACGAGTTCGAAAATGGTTTCGGTTGGTTGAAAAAACATGGTCGCCTGGGGGCGGGCATTTGTCCTGATATGGCTATAGTAAAAAGACTTGTAAACACTATAAAAGTCACCATTATAGTCCAATCATCATGAAACTTTGTCAGAACATTTGCTCTAATCATATCTAGGACGAGTCTGACAATGGTTCAGGTCTGTTGAAAACCATGACCGTCATGGGGCGGGGCATTTTCCTTATATGGCTATTGTAAAACATTCTTAACACTTAAGTGGCCACATGTATTGTCCGACCATCATGAAACATGGTCGGAAAATTGTTGGCAATGATATCTTGGACGAGTTCGAAAATGGTTTCAGTTTCTTGACAAACCTTGCCACAAAGGGGCTTGGCATTTTTCCTGGCTATATATGGCTTTAGTAAAACCCCGTGAAAACTAGTTCACATTTATTGTCCAATCATCATGAAACTTTTTCAGAACATTTGTTTTAATGATATCTTGGATGAGTTCGAAAATAGTAACTGTTTGTCGAAAAATATGACCGCCAGGCGGGCGACGAAGTTATCCTTATATGGCTATAGCAAAACCTTGTTAAAACCGCAAAAGTTGCATTCATAGTTCACTCTTCAGAAAATTTGGACAGAACATTTGATCTAATGATATCGTGGGTTGCACAGAGCACGTCAGTTCCTTTGTATATCAGCAACTTTGGGACTTTCAGGCCCGCTTGTGTATGTTTATGTGTGCATTGTCTGAACTTTATTTTAGAAAATTTCAAACAACTCCGACGACAAATGAAGAAATAATGCAGAAAATCATTAAATGTTAAGATCATCCCTCGTAGATAAAAATGAATTATGTTCACAACTTGTACAGATATTAAAAATGTCATGAACCCAATACGTCTTGAATGGCTGACACGGATTATCATTTTGTATTTTTAATACCGACTCAATTGTTTTGATCAGCTGCATTGATTTAAAAGTACATTTGAAAATTTTCTAACTTAATGATCAATATGTTATCAATTGAAATTTCATGTTTATTTCTCCGTTTGATAAGTTATAATTTTATTTTGTATCCACTTCTCGAGTGAAGAAAATTCCATTGATCAGTGTTGACAGCCTGTCTGGTCCAACTCGAGCCACTCCTGCAAAGTGTTGAATATCATTAAAACACAACCGGCATTTCGATTGCACATCAATATAGTGTGTATTTCATGGGGTTGCTGAATACCAAAAAGTTTTAGTATACATTTTTCGTCCGACACTATTCACTATTTAATGCGTTTCGGTATATCCCTGATCCTTTTCTCGGAGGTTTATATGAAAGGAGCGTTTTGTTATTACTGTACTATGTATACTTGCATATACAATAAAATATATTGTTCTTATGTTTCAGTTATATCTTATTTGTCAGCAATCATGTCGGACCGAAGTTTTGAAGCGAGTTCGTTTGGAAGTCGGCCAAGAACTCGGGGAATTGCGGCTTACCAAATGTTTGCACATGGTGATAGAGGTAAATCACATTTGACTCAAGATTGAGTGCATTTTGATTTATGTTGATGAATTGTTTTAGCTCGCCTGAGCACAATATGCACATAGTGAGCTTTTGTGACCGCCTTTTGTCCGTCGTCTGTCATCCGTCGTCAACAGTTGCCTTGTTAACACTCTATAGGCCACATTTATTGTTGGATCTTAATGAAATTTGGTCAGAAGATGTGTGCCAATAATATCTTGGACACGTTTGAAAACTGTTCCGGTTTGTTGAAAAACACGGCCGTCAGGGGGCGGGCCATTTTTCCTTTTATGGCTATAGTTAAACATTTTTAACTCTCTAGAGGCCACATTTATGTTCCGATCATCATGCAACTATGTCAGAAGATTTGTCCCAATAATATCTTGGACGAGTTCGAAAATGGTTCCGGTTGCTTGATAAACATGGCCGCACGGGGGGGGGGGGGGCGGGGCATTTATCCTTATATGGCTACATATTGCGATATATACGGCTATAGTAAAACCTTGTTAACCCTCTAGAGGCAACATTTATTGTCCAATCATTATGAAACTAGGTCAGAAGATTTGTCCCAATAATATCTTGGATGTGTTCGAAAACGGTTCGCCAAATACTTACTAGATTGTCAAATAACTGACAAAATCTAGGTCATTGGGGGAGGGAGAGCAGCCAACACCCACCCAATTATACAGTCTTGTGACTGTTTTCTTTTAAAAATGTGTAATCTCTGCACAAACCTGATGTAATCAAATAATTGTGTTGGATTTGTGTCGCTTTTACACAACCTTTATTTTAGTTTTTAATGGGTTTATTGTTCTACCCCGCCCTTTCTAAATCAGGCCAATGGCATTGACCTGGTCTTCTTTATTTTAATACATTTTTTATGAGAGCATGACGTTAGTCCACCATTTACATTTTTCAGTTTTTTAATATAATCATATTTTATGGCATTTCTTACTACAAGAAAGGACGAGGCTGTCCAGTAACCTGGGATTGTTGGCTGCATTGCACCCCCTCCCTCCCTCTTTGACACCCCACCCTTTCCCCTTCAAACTCGAAGAACCATGTCGGACTGGAGTGCACGGTGCAGGGCCTTATACCGTTATAAACACCTATTTAGCCCTATCTAGGACAAAGTTTTGTCGACCTTGTTGAAAGTACTAATCTTGTACCTTGGAGTACATTAAGGATTATTATAACTGCTATCTTGTGTAGCAATTTACTTATTTTTGTGAAAACTGCTATTTTATATAGCAAATTGCCTTAATTTTATTATTATTGCATTAACTCATGTTAAAATTGCTACTTTTATAGCAAATATCCTAATTTTTATATTAAATTGCTATTTTATATAGCAAATTGCCTCGGTTATACTGTCTAATTGTCATTTTGGATACCATATAAGGTACCTTAGTATTATTTCCTCCAATGTTATAATCAGTATCCTAATAATATTGGATGGATTAGAGGTTTTTGGGTTTATCTTAACGTATCTAGGTAATATGGTCTTTTTACCATTTTACATCTTACCATTATCAATTTTCCTTCAATAGTATACAAACTATTTTTCATTTACCGTGCACTCCCTCTGGTCCAGGGGAAACAACCATTGTAGACTTCATCATCACAATTACCTCCCTTAGTACAACTGAGTGACACCACCCCTGCTGGCTTTTCTTTTCCCCCACCCACATCGGCCTACACTTCCATAAAATCTCTCCTTCTTTCAACCCTCCAGGGTGGCAACATGTATTTTAAATATATAAATGCATATAGTCCTGTACATATTGTAAATAATGTACATCTTGTACAAATTAAGCTGTCTTTGTCTTATTTTTAACTGTAAAGTACATTGTCTTACCCTTAATTTTTATGTGGCCCTATGAAGGTGACCGTTTGGAGACACGTAAGTTATTGCCCTTAACATATAAGGGTTTATTACTAAACCCACTTTTAAATATTGTTTTAATGCCACTCTGGGGGGATCTCTCTTTTCCATAGCCCAATCCTCCTTAAGTTCCATACAGACAGGGTCTTATGTTGGAGCATTACGGCTATATTCCCTGTCTGCAAGTGTTCAACATTGAGCCACATACATAAACTTGTACTCATTAATTTTTTTAACAACTCAATTCTCAATTGCAATATTAATATATAATTGAGAGTTACACACTCTATGTGATATCATATATTGTCTTTTTTTTTCCTTTCCTTCTCATATAATTGCATTTGCACATGCAACTTCACTCTACATTTGAGCTGTTAAATCAGGCTCTGGCATCCCTATTAATAAATGTTCTTAGATATAAACATATCTCTCTTATGATTAGATCTTGTTGTTTGGCGTTTAGTTTAAACTTTAAACATACACATAAAAATGGTACTTGACTATGTATGTAAACATATTGTGGCAATGTTCAACCACTTTGTGATCTGGAAAACCCTCAAATATTATTATTTTGTTATACAAACATATTACACATCTGTGTATTCCTTTTACTATAATTAATATATTAAAATAGTCCTATTTGGATTCAAATTTTTAAACCACAGATCACAAAGTCTAAAGACTCCAACAAACCCATAGCTAAAGAAACTTCAGCGTACAGTTTATATAGTATTGACTGACCTGTACGCTGAAGCTAACCCCGTGTCAAAAGTCAACCAGTGTCATAACATATTTATGTCACGCTATAAATCAAAGAAAGCTCATTTTCTTGGATACATTTCTACATATATTGGTGAATGAATATAAAATACTGCATCGGGGATTATTTTAAGGTTCAAATGTTTCAAATGCATCTTACAATATACGAAAATAACTCTCATCAATCTGAAATTCACAATTTTGACGCCATTGTCGCTTTGTCATGTGACCAGTTTTCATTTGGATACTTTCGGATCGACCTTGACATTATTTGCTGAAATTGTAAACATTACTTACGTCTGGTGGATTATAAGACTGATTTCAGTGTGAATCAGGTAGTTTTAAATAATATTTACATTGAGTTTGTATTTACGCTACAATTTGTTTACAAAACAAGCCAGAATAATCTAAAATACCGGGAAATGTCATTCTGAATTTGAAAACACTTGAGCACATGGTATGTTACTAAAAAAAGAAATAACGTCATATGACCATGAAATCTCGGGAGATTCGCATTTCAAGTAAGTCTGTCACATCGCTGTTTTTCTCGATATGTAAAAGCAGAATAGATAAATTTTAAATGTTTAAGATAGTATTTTGTGAAAGATTATATCAGTTAAGTGTGAAAAATGTCAATCTTTCCGATCAAGTTGTTGATTTGGGACAATAACTGCATTTAAAAGCTGTTTTGGACCGGTCTTTATTTACTGTCAACGTTTCGGGAATTTCTGGTTGACTTTCCTAATGGGGTTGGTCCATAACTATAAAGTCGCGCCAGTCAAAAATCATAAAACGGACATTTAAAGTTATGGTAGCCAGAACTAACAAACCCATTGCAGTATATACTGAACAGTGGGTCTGGTAATGATGCTGCCACATACAACAGTATGTGTGTTTTCACCATCTTTACTTATAAAAATTGGGCTATTCTTTCTCTCTCTCCTCCTTAAAAAACAATACAAAGAATAACATACAATAACAACATCATATGAATGATATAAATTAATAATAAGTACAGTAACGTAACAAAAACATAGTAATCTAATACTATAAAACAACTCCAAGTTCTTTTGGATTAACTCATTCTTTTTCTTTCATTTATATTTTTGCATATAAACCATTATTGTTTACTTTTTCTTAAAAGTACAAAGTCAGCCGTGGGAAAATCTATTTTAAAACGGATTGACCTACTGGCAATCCTTAATAAGAAATTTCGGCCAATCAGCGCCATCGTTATATAAGCGCATCAACCAATTAAACGCCGCTTTTTTAACCGCGTTAGGCCTATTCACTGTATAGCACTGCGTCTTTTTAACGCTTCATATAAAGGTTATATATTTTTAAACCAATAGATTTTTATTAAGGCACCGCACCAACACTGCAAAGTTTTATATTTATACCAATGGTACAGCCCAGTAAAATCGGGCTGTCCATTTTATGGCCGTTTTCGGCTTTTTATGCAGAGTTCTATGTTAAGCAGTGTGCTCGGGCAATGGTTTTTAACCGAAGTCCCGAGGGTAAATAACCCCATTAGTCAGTCGAAAATGGTTCCGGTTTGTTGAAGAACATGGCTAGATATCCTTATATGGCTATAGTAAACCAATTTTAACACTATAGAAGTCACATTTATAGTTCAATTTTTATGAAACTTGGTCAGAACATTTTTTCCAATATTTTTTTGCGCTTATAATATCAGGCATTCTTGTTTACTTGTTTATGGTATTTATGCAATAGGAAGTTAATAGGCCTACTATTGTCGCTCAATGGATCAACGCTCGCTGACTGCGGCATCGTCTAAGTTAGTTTTAATTGTCCATGGCTCTAAATATAGCAATTATATATTTTGTTTCAAAACCAACTCACTGCTTATAGGGTGAATTGTATCCGAAAGGCAGTTTTATCTTTGTTTTTTCAATTCCAGTCGTGTCTAGTGTTTATTTTTATGTAGGATCTATTTTGATTTTGTTGTTATATTTCTCAATACAAATCTTGATTATTTAATATACCTACATTGGCATTTAGGGTGTTTTGTATCTGATGCTCACTCTGACATTTGTTGAAGTTAAGCTTAACTTTGCATCGTTATCATGTTTCGTCCGTCGGGTGGCGTTTTTGACTTGCTTGGACACGCTAGCAGCCACGTGAATGGCTTAATATGTAATAAACTTGGTGAGACTATTTGTTCCTCTTTGTTGATCGATTTTGAAACTGTTTGATGTGGACGTGAGATAGTTTAAAATGTAAACAATCGGTTTTCCATACATAACTGTATATAACACACGGATACTTTTATTTAAAGAAACGCTGTAAAAGCGTTCATTTGTTTGTTTCACAGATCTTTTTTAAATGTTATAAACAAAACGAATACTATTTATGCTAAGATGTTGATACGTATACAACACTAGTAAAAGGTAAACATTGTTCACCATTTTCTAATTAAAGGTCCGATGATTGATTTGCAATTAGTACGACACAACAGAATAACTGCAAGAGAATACAATCGTATGTGGGAACACGTTCTGGCGCTGTTCACCTTGCAGGGCAGTCGGCTGACATCTGAGGCCCTTCGAATCCTTGTGAATGGTACTTACCATACTTTTATATATGTTTTCGAACCAAACCGTTTAATTTGGGTTTAACTGCATGTCCAAATGCATTCAAAAAACGTCGCCGTGGTGTAATGGATATGGTGTCCGCCTAGCGACCGGGAGGTCACGGGTTCGATCCCCAACGTGGGAGAGTTCTTTAAAACTGCCCCAAAGACACAAAGTACTGGTTCTAGGCCCCCCAGGAAACGGACTCGAGAGCGTTTATATAAGTCATAGGCTTTCAATGCAATCGAGCTAAAATAAATAGGTTTAAACTAAATGCATTCAAACTTCTGCCATGTCGGTTCGTTCTTCATGCTTTTATATTTTTTTTTGAAGATAAAGATTTGCCAAATGTGATACACTATAACTGAATACTTCGTAGGCGTCCTCCACTAAATATATCCATATATAATGTAACTTAGGAAATTGTCACCAGAGTAAGATACGATATAATGAACTCTCCACCTTTTTTGGAATTAACCACAGGCTGGATGTTGAAATAATTGTCTCAATATTTTTCTGTTTCTCAAGAATTGATTTGTTTTCTATCGATGTTGCTCAAGTGCTTCTGCTCATATGAAAAACTTCAATGTCTTTCCGTAAAAAACATTCATAAATTATTAGGTAATTTTTCAATTATTTGACACAAAAAATCACGTCTTAGTTAGAGCTCAATGTCAACGCATAGTCTCCACTATGCATACCGTCTAAACTCGAGATAGGATTTAAATATTAAGCCACCATATTACTCTCCGCGCCTAAAGTACATCTCCCGTGCTCGCCTGCCAAGGTTACCATGTAAATACCTATATACATTCCGCTGCATATGTCCCAAACGCATGACTAAGAGTCTATATGATATGAGATTATTATTATAAAATTTCGAATTGTAACTACGAGCTCGTCTGTCGAAAATGTACGTGTCGATTGAAACCAAAATTACATACTCTACTGAATATTGTCTTTTTGAGAATGGTGGTAATTATTTGGCATAATGGAAGAGTATGGAGATGTAATGCCATTAATTTGTTTAGGATATTTATTGTAATATTAAAGTTCAAAAGAGCACAACTTTGCGAGCAATTCGAATAATTTCGTGATTGCCCTTTGTGCTATGTCCGTCTTACGTTGACCCTCTTCAACATTAAGGTTTAGAACACTAAAGAGGCAACATATATTGCTGTGGTCAGAATACTATATCAGTATTGAGGTAAACTTCTGAAACTGCAGTACAGTACGCAGGGCGTTTTTCTTGACTTCGGTTAAAGGACATGGCCTTCAGTTCTGGGTGAAACAAATATCGACAGAATTGAAAAAAAGGTGAGAAATTTCCCAAAATTAGCGTGACATTTGGGGAAAATTGCACTATATAAAATATATTCGCGTAGAAGAAGGGGCATTTCTTTTGGGGCAAGGGGCCTATATAAAACCCTTGCTAAAGAAGGAAAAAGTCATGGTAAGCATATGGTAACTCAAGTAACAGAATGACTAGTATTGTTATCCCCCGCCAGAGGCGGAGGGATATTGTTTTGGCGTTGTCCGTCCGGCTGTCCGTTCGGCCGTCTGTCCGTCCGGCCGGCACTTCTTTTGTGTCCGGAGCCATATCTTGGAAGTGCTTTGGCGGATTTCATTGAAACTTCGTATGAGTATATATATGCATAAGAGGATGATGCACGCAAATGGCATTGTACACCATCTGTTAAAAACAGAGTTATGGCCCTTTGTATCTTGAAAAAATGCTTTTTACTATAGGCACTTTTGTGTCCGGAGCCATATCTTGGAAGTGCTTTGGCGTATTTCATTGAAACTTCGTATGAGTATATATATGCATAAGAGGATGATTCACGCCAAATGGCATTGTAAACCTTCCGTTAAAACCAGAGTTATGGCCCTTTGTATCTTGAAAAAATGCTTTTTACTATAGGCACTTTTGTGTCCGGAGCAATATCTTGGAAGTGCTTTGGCGGATTTAATTGAAACTTGATATGAGTATATATATGGATAAGAGGATGATGCACGCCAAATGGCATGGCAGATGTTGTGTTCACTCTGCAACACTCTGAAAATTGAGTGTATATAAACATTGAATGTTTTTGTGGAAAACGCACGACTTATTAATTCATCTAAATAAATTTCGAAGGCTCAAGAACCTTCCTCTGTCTTAGTTTTGAGTTATTGTCCTCCGTCCGTCCATCTGTCAGTATGTTCATCCGTCCGATTTGCACCCATCAACAAAGCATATGATGCGGGGGATATCAATTCTATCAATTTGCTTGTTGATATGACGTCGGGTTTCAAATTTGAGGATACCGGGGTGAAAGCAACATTCAATGGACAGCGTGTTTCCTCCACCTACAGTTGTCTCTTGTCGGACAGTTGTTTATGTTGGGATTAGTATGTATGTACACATCATTCTGATAAAACAACTGACCAAGCAAATATGTGAATTTATCCAACGTAGTTATTATATGTTCGGAAAATTGTTAAAGGTAACGACTCTCCAAAATGAGAATAACAACGATATATCAGGTGAGTAGCTTTAGGCCATATCCGTTCTTTCGTTTTGGTCATGTCGTTGACCGGACAGGCGATCGCAAATCCCACGCCGGTTTCTATTTATTTCGTTGTTTTCCAATTATGTATTTTCTTTATGTGTATATTATTTTTTAATGTATCAAGTATGCTTAAGGATATGCCTTGATATGATAATAGTATAGGTTCATATTAAATCTTTCAATTTAAGTTAACTATTTATGGTATATTGTTTTATACTGTTAAACCAACGATTGTAGTTCACGAAAAAGCAACTTTACAAACGATAAATATCATTTGTTAGCATATAGATCACGTTGGATGTTGTTAAATATTATCGTGTTTTGTAGCTGAGGACATACATGTTAGAGCCATTCGAGCGGAATTCAGAAGTTATATATCTCTTTTACAAAACGACGATGACCGATATTCAATGGAATTCGAAAGAGATACCGAAATATCTGAGCTTACCAGAGGTAATCAGATTAATTTTCTCGACACTTAAGTTATATTGAATTGGTAATACCAAGAACCGAATAGTTCGAGATATGCTACGCCCACGTTCGTCAATAATAGAAAAATGCGTTGGTCAAGGTTCGCGTGAAATAATTGCATAACTGTTGTAGCTACTACATGTATTAATTTTAAACCGCATGTCTTTGGTCGGGATCAGTATATGACACAAGCCCATTCCTTAAACATACGATTTAACAGAAAACTGTATTCTTAATCGATCAGTAACTGTGCAGCATCTGCATATTTCTCTATCTTTTACCGAATTTTTTTTCTAACGAGCCATCATTTTAGCAAGGTTAATTATTTAAATCATATTTAACCTTAATTTAAAACAACTCAGATTAAAGCCTTTCTCTAATACTAATTCGGGTTAAGTATTACTTGAAAGATCATATTTCTATCAAAACACCGGAGATTCTCTTTTTTTTAATTAACAAAGGTCCTCGGCATTATCGTGAGTCGTAATTATCTAGACCTCTCGATGACATGAAATGTGTGAAATGCAGAATAATGATCCCATTTGAAGTAAAATCTTTTGAAAGATGTATGCATGTGCATGCTGAATATATTCAGACGAACCCGTTGATGTGTATTATTGTGTTACGTCATCGACGCAGATGTATGCATGTACATGCTGAATATATTCAAACGAACCCGTTGATGTGTATAATTGTGTTACGTCATCGACGCAGAATTCTAATTTTTGATTTCGCAGAATTATACAACTTTTGCTCTTTGCAAAGCATGTTGTTTGTTCTCCACGTTCTTAAATACACTTCATTTATTTGTAACGTTTAGCATTTCTTCACATTACGAATATTTTTTTCGATATCTATAAAAATGTTTTAGCTGAAACAATAACTGTGTTGGACCATTTGTGAACTATGAAAATTGGAGGTGAATGTTTTAACATTTATAGCCGTTATAAGTTCACGTTTTACCTTTATTATAATTATTATTTTATATCTTTAGTTGGCAGTCATGATTACAATTGACACACATGATCCTTTGATGGCCCTTTTAGTTTTGGAAATGTTTTAATAGGCGAAAAACTTGATGAGGGGTGGTCACTGGTCAGGCACATTTATATTTATTTTCAGCCACCATGGGTATAGGTTTACACACTTACTATATATTCATCAATTCTCTTGCGATATATATCAGCCTGATTTATTTCTGTTTGTTTGCCCACGGAATATTTGTTATGGTTTTCTATCACAAGGCATGGCATTTGTTAGCGTTCAACGTATTAGGATGGCAATCGTGTAGAAATGGTATATCGCTTATAAAAAACCCTCAAACATATGCTTAATTTTACTAAATAGTCAATGAAGTTACTTTTATGATGGGTTTTGTGTCTTAATCTGACATCTCAATAAAACCTCCTATACAAATTATATAAAACATTGTCTTTAAAAAATATTATCTTATACATTATATCACAGTTGTCAATAAAATAAAATCCAGTTGAAACGGTTCTTTGATGGACAAACAGCTATTAATCAATATGTCTTTACCTTTTTCCCTTTGTGTTTAAAGCAACGTTTTAAATATTTCCCTTAATACAAATTTCGTATACAGCATTAAAAAGCGTTCTATTTGTTTGCATGTTTCATTTTTGATTAAATATGAAAATAAACTTTACACGTGAAATGTTTAAATTGTGTCATTATGGATTATAATAACAAGTTATTTTATTTTGAGTTATGATCTTATTAAATTAATTTACTAGTATGTGTTATGGTTCCATTTGTAAAAAAAACCATCTTTCAGAATGTTACATGTTTAGGTGACTTGATTTAAGAAAGGATTATCCAATGATGTTTTCTTGTAGAAATAAAAAGATAACGGTATTATTTGGTATGAATCAAATTATAGGTCGTTTACAACTGTTTTTCTTAATGCCCTGTTAGGATCCACAACTTCTTATGTAGGCTAGGATCTGCGGCTGAAAAGAGATATTTAAAAGCTTTGTTTCTTATTCATATTACTCAATTGCCGACACTGACTGAACACTAATTCGGTAGAATATTATATTTGATATCGGCAACGTTTGTTCATTTAATCAAATTTGAATGAAATGTATGGACTTGAAAAGCAGTCTTGATCAACAATTTAAATAAGAATGTGATTTTTTTATCATAAGTATAATTAGCAAACTTCAAGCGCAAACATATTTATTTCAGTTAAAGGCATCGGAGAGGCAGACTTAATTGCACGCAGAGCAGACATGCAATCGCCATTGAGAGGTATTAAGTACCAAATTTAACAGTTTCCTTTTAAAACAAACATTTATGTGCAGTATGCAATTTATGATTAAGTGAATGTTGACTTAAATAAATTACATTAAAAACCGTTAAAAGAATAGTATAAACGATAAATACTGGCTTAAGAGGGTTCTCTTATTGGGAATGCACAAACTTACTACACACGCAGTTACTAATGGATCAACTAAATATCACTGTTTTTTAAAAAACAAAAACAACATATTTTATAATAAAGTACGAAAAATAAACAAGTTCTTGCTCAACAATTTTTATTTATTATGCCCCCCTTCGAAGAAGAGGGGGTATATTGCTTTGCACATGTCGGTCGGTCTGACGGTCGGTCGGTCTGTCGGTCGGACGGTCCGTCCACCAGGTGTTTTCCGGATGATAACTCAAGAACGCTAAGGCCTAGGATCATGAAACTTCATAGGTACATTGATCATGACGCGCAGATGACCCCTATTGATTTTGAGGTCACTGGGTCAAAGGTCAAGGTCACTGTGACCCGAAATAGTAAAATGGTTTCCGGATGATAATTCAAGAACGCTTATGCCTAGGATCATGAAACTTGATAGGTAGATTGATCATTATAGATTTTCAGGTCACTAGATCAAAGGTCAAGGTCACGGTGACTCGAAATAGCAAAATGGTTTCCGGATGATAACTCAAGAACGCTTATGCCTAGGATCATGAAACTTGATAGGTACATTGATCATAACTCGCAGATGACCCCTATTGGTTTTGAGGTCACTAGGTCAAAGGTCAAGGTCACGGTGACCCAAAATAGTAAAATGGTGGCCGGATAATAACTCAAGAACGCTTATGCCTAGGATCATGAAACTTAATAGGTTGATTGATCATGACTCGCAGATGCCCCCTATTGATTTTCAGTTCACTAGGTCAAAGGTCAAGGTCACGGTGACCCGAAATAGTAAAATGGTTTCCGAATGATAACTCAAGAACGCTTAGGCCTAGGATTATGAACCTTGATAGGTAGATTGACCATGACTCGCAAATGATCCCTATTGATTTTCAGGTCATTAGGTCAATGGTCAAGGTCACGGTGACCCGAAATAGTAACATGGTATCCGGATGATAACTCAAGAACGCTTATGCCTAGGATCATGAAACTTGATAGGTACATTGATCATGACTCGCAGATGACCCCTATAGATTTTCAGGTCACTAGGTCAAAGGTCAAGGTGACCCGAAATAGTAAAATGGTTTCCGAATGATAACTCAAGAACGCTTATGCCTAGGATCATGAACCTTGATAGGTGGATTGAACATGACTCGCAAATGATCCCTATTGATTTTCAGGTCACTAGGTCAAAGGTCAAGGTCACAGTGACCCGAAATAGTAAAATGGTATCCGGATGATGACTCAAGAACGCTTATGCCTAGGATCATGAAACTTGATAGGTAGATTGATCATAACTCGCAGATGACCCCTATTGATTTTCAGGTCACAAGGTCAAAGGTCAAGGTCACGGTGACCCGAAAAAGTAAAATGGTTTCCGGATGATTACTTAAGAACGCTTATGCCTAGGACCATTAAACTTGATAGGTAGTTTGATCATGACTGGCAGATGAACTCTTTTGATTTTCAGGTCACTAGGTCAAAGGTCAAGGTCACGGTGACCCGAAATAGCAAAATGGTTTCCGGATGATAACTCAAGAACGCTTAGGCCTAGGATCATGAAACTTCATAGGTACATTGATCATGACTGGCAGATGACCCCTATTGATTTTCAGGTCAAAGGTCAAGGTCACGGTGACCCGAAATAGTAAAATGGTTTCTGGATGATAACTCAAGAATGCTTATGCTTAGGATCATGAAACTTGATAGGTAGATTGATCACGACTCGCAGATGACCTCTATTTATTTTCAGTTCACTAGGTCAAAGGTCAAGTTCACAGTGACCCGAAATAGTAAAATGGTTTCTGGATGATTACTCAAGAAAGCTAATGGCTAGGATCATGAAACTTCATAGGTAGATTGATCATGACTCGCAGATGACCCCTATTGATTTTCAGGTCACTAGGTCAAAGGTCAAGGTCACAGTGACAAAAAACATATTTACAAAACGGCTGTCACTACAACTGAGAGCCCATATGGGGGGCATGTATGTTTTACAAACAGCCCTTGTTTAACCTTTTGATCTACTTCGACCGCACCGTTCAGCTCAGTTGGTAGAGCTCCGGGGGTAATCCTTGTACGAGTTTACGCCCATACAATTTCGAATACTTAAATTTTCAGCTTAAAATGAATATTCTAAATTTTAATCTTAGAAGATTGCTTTGCACATTTGGTGAAACATTAACCACATGAAACATGCAATCTATCCATTCAATTATTGTGATAAACATTTATTTAAAGACTATGAATGCAATTTATAGATATGCAAGTTATGACGTTAAACTTACATTAGGCTTTTATTTTCAATTGTTGCAATTTGTTTAATAAACTAAATTTCTTCTGACTTTTTCTGTTAGTGTAATAAACTATCTTAGAAATAATCTGAAAATATTTGTATTTGTTTCTTTAAATCTTGGAAAGATTTGCCGCAGTCTAAAACGTTTAGAATTTTCTTAGCAAATGTATAATTAATTTAACGTTTTGGTTGCAAACAATCAATCCATCATTTACTGAAGCTGCACTTGTATGCGACTTCTACGATGTAATATTTCATATTCTTGCAATTCTGTGTGAAAATATGTGTTAATTATTTTAGCTAAAGCAAAGATAAGTATTAATAATCCGACTTTAAACATTTGAATTCCCTCAAATACGCCAGTAAAATACAAAATTTACATGTTGTTACATTCATAAATATATTGATCTTTCAATTCAAGTAGTTAACACGTTCTTGATTTATTTCTAAGCATTTTGATTTTCGTTAAAATATGTACCTGCTGATTTTCGATGGAATTGTGTCGTTTAATTTTACATATCATCCACTGTTCTACCGCGATTTTCTTTCTTCGTAATACGGAGTGCAATACCATCAATCAGCAAAACACTTTTTTGTGTCTTAAACCCCACTGAACAGAACATAAATGCAATAAGCTGCAGAACTCTCGTCTGTGGCCTTTGTTGTTGTCTATTATCGAAATGCCTTCCGTTATTAAATTATCCGCATTATCAGCGTGACATCGCGAGCAAGTTTAAAAATCACTCAGATCGAACAAAGCACATCGAAACCGACCTTTGTTTACTCTAAATTTGCCAAATTTACCTTGTTCACACTCTCACTCAAATGGTTATTATCGTATCATCTTGTTGACAATGTTGAAAGGCATATAACCCGACTGTGTTTTGTGAAAGGCTTGCACTCTTGAGTTCACATTTGTACATAAATCAGCATGCACATTACTCAACACGTTGCTTGTACTTATATCTTGGCCAGGTTGGAAAATTTGTTTTTGTTCCTTTGTAAAAACAATACTGTCAGAGGCAGGGCTAGTTTTACTTAAATGACGGTAACGCGCATGTGAAAGCTCGAGAAGTAATGGGACATCTCGACTTAGTTAAAAAAAGTTTGATTTCTTTACAAAAAAACACTATATGTCGAGAGAGTCATAACAGATCTACCCTTATTCTTTCGAACTCTGTAAAACTTGTTTTGTTTGCTTGATCATAATGAAACCAAACCACTCTGTGTGCTTGTGTTGGTTTAAAAAAAAACAATTATTAAGAAACTACACGACTGTGGCTATTGCAACCAAAATAGTAGAAGCAGTTCTCAGTTATTTACAGAGAATTTCAAACTGATTTATTGACGTTAAAAATTTGTACTGAAAAAAAAGAAAGTACATAATCTTGCATAAAGAGCAACGAATTGATTTATATACATAATGAAATGTTAAATTTAGATTTGTTGAAAACCAACAATAAGTGGGAACATTGTGCCATAGAAAACAATATTTGGCTGATGATCCGGTCTCACATTGGCTAAGGTTACTCATTACTCTACCTGATATGTTCGAGCTCAGCACTGCGATGGTTGAAATGATTAAGTTTAAAAAATATTGTTAAAATACCTGACCAATACCAAATGTTCAATTAGAAACCGAACTCGAGTTTATGTATATGAAACGATTATGTATATGAAACAGATAATGAGTTGTTTTTTTTACAAAAATAACAATCTCTTTCATATGTTATAAGAAAAAACAGCACACACTCTGGTGTATTTATCGTGATATTGTTTATATTTATGCACATGACGCATGTTGCCATTGAAATACCTCATTTTTTTTAAATTACTTAAGCTGTACCATGCTTATCTATTACTTTTATATATATCGTTAATGTTAAATTGTTCATATATCTTTTCTATTTCAGTCGCAACGAAAGTTGTCAACGTCCTGCTAAAAATGGAAACAACTAGAAGAGCGTTCAGCAGAACAATACAAGCGTTCGCTCGCATTCGGCAATGAGATCTTGAAAGTCAGAATGTTCATAAAGTACGCTTATGATTATTCCATGTTTGACAATGCCATTTTATACGTTTGTTTATTATACCGACTTTTAGGAAAAATTTTCATATAAAAGAATTCTTATTCTTAAAGTTGTGATTATCTTCCTCAGTATACATACAAAGCAGTTACAGTTAGACCCAGAGGTCTAATATTAAATTGTTAATAAATGTAGTTATTAAATGCCTAACTATAACAAAATGATGTTGATATTGTTTTAATGTGAATGAACAAAAACGGTGTGCCAAGTTGCTCATCTACTTTCTGTGATGTCAAATTCTGAAATCATTGTTGATTTCACGTGCTGTTGTAAAAGGCGAATGATAACGTCAATGGCGTAAAAATGACTGCTGCTGATCGTAAGGTTCTGCTTAACGCAGACAGTTCGTTGGAACTATACGGCCAAAGTTATTATAAATAAATCAGAATTTATCCATGACATGTTAATAAAACGTTACGTGTAAAGAAGAAATGTATTTAATACACGGGTTTTCTTCAACATTGTTGTTCCGGTATGAATGTAAGCTAAGAAACGCACCGATGACGTCCCTTGAGGTATAGTCATTTTTTTTCCATATTTGTCTAATACAAATGAATTACAAACATAAAATGCATGCACTTTATACATTTTGCTATCATTCAATAGAAGTGCTTCCATTTCCTGTTATTCGAATTATACATGTTAAATATTATATATGGTTTACATGTATGTTAAAGAACGATTACAAAACGTCTATTTGTGCCATTTTCCCGTATAAGCACACCTTCGGAAGAAGTAGGGCATGGGCTAAGGTCATAGTCAAATACTGCCGAAGGTGTGCCTATAGGGACCAATAACAATCAATCATTAATATATTTTTATTATTTGTTTAACCCCGTATACTGTGAATAGCTTTTATTTACAGTTTGCTAATTTATTTTGTGGCAAATTGTTTATTTACAATAATGTACATTTAACCAAATGCAAAATAACAGTGTTATTTAAATATGATTATGACATGTGTTTGTAATTTATCTTACAATTTGGTGTTTAAATAATGATCATACGTTCCAGATGAACCCATATGTGTTTCTTTCATATTAAATATGCAAATTACCATTGTGATGTCTTTATATAGTTCTTTCTTTATTTGTATACTTACTTTTCCTACTTATTGTTAATGCAAAATACTATTGTATTGTCATTTATATGGTTAATTCCTCATTTTATACTTCTGCGTGAAGGTGTTATGTTTGAATTCCACTATCGGTTTTTCTATTAGTTGTTAGTCTGTTTTCCGCACTATATGTAAACGTTTAGAGCGAACTTCTTCCACATTTCTTAAGCGAATAAATTAAACGCAACAATTTTTTTTACCATGAATGTAAATGTGCAAATTTATAAATATTTATCAGCAATATATCCCTAGAATGGAACGTTTTGGTTCCTTTATATCAAGTATTTGATTGGAAAGTTTAGACAAAGGCAATCAATTTGCAACTAAAACACTCAAATGAATTAAACAGGGACACCTCATTGGAACAGTCGATTTAACGTATTATAGTATTTAAACTGGTTCATCATTTATTTGCCCAATGCTCCACACATTCATGTTTTATTTGACCTTCATTGAAGCGTTTGCAGAAATTTTTAGAAACTTTGACGATCCACTGACACATTTCCCAAGCGATTGAATCGGTCCTTAAAAATGTCACGAATAAACTTTACAAATGTACGCAATGTTCTATACATCTTTTTATCACAAGTGATTCACCCATTCTAATGCGGGTTTTTTGTCTCGAATGTAATAGTTTTAGTTTTTGTATACTAGATTTTTTTTATATATTTTGTTGTATAGTTATGTGTCATTAAATCCATTTTAAAATTGTGCATGTTAACTTCAAAAGTGCCTTCTGTCGGTTTCATTTGGTTTTGAAGTTGATGCTAAATTTTATGCAGATAAATTCATTGTAATAATATTGTATAGAAGATTTGTATTCGGGGTTTTATGAACTTGATTACTGTGTAAGCTCGTCTTTGCAAAGAAAATGCGAGATGTTTTTACTCGCCCTGGTGTTGGTGTCCAAGCTAGGTTAAACATTTTTGGTTTCTACTTTTTAAAGAAATGGCTCGATGGAGTCATTTCTAGAGTGTGTGTGACCGTACGTCAGTTTGTCGGTGGATGCAATTTTGTCAAAGGAAATATTGCTTCACCTAAAGGAATGCAATTAAAATTCACCAGCATTGTGTATATCATACGAAGTTGAGCGTGTGTAGTTTGTATCATTGTGTGTTAAAAATGACGCGTATAAAACATAGATTTACAGTGTACTATTATCTCATTATAAATAACATCTTCAAATCTTCAATTTCAAACATGACATGTTTTGTTTGGTATATGACATCGTAAAGCGGCCCTCTATAAAGTTTCACTAAATCAAGATCCTGATTGGCAACAGCCATGGTGAAATTACGTTTAAAGAGACTTATAGCAAGATAACGTATAATGATTACTTCTGAACCGACCTTTTACCAAAGTGAATTTTATTGTTACAATTTGCTACATGTTTCGACAGTCGCCGACTGGGATGACAAGCTGTTGTGTTTTAGATGTACACATTTATTGTCACATAGTATTTTTCCTCGTATTTATATATGTTTTTGTTCAAAATTGTGTTTGTCGAATTCATTACCTGGTGATTTTGTTTGTGTTTGTTCACACTTTTTACATATCAGTGTCATAAAATGTGTTGTGTTGAAGAGATTAAATCCAGTACATTGTCGAGTTCGTTGTTTACTATGCTTGTAATCCAGTGTTTGTATTCTAAGAGCCAGATTTGTTTTCAGTTGTTATAGTTTACACACAAATAATTTAGGAGCGAATGTTGTTGACTATTTCATTTTAGATTATGCATTAAATGACAAATTGAGTGTCATAATGGTTCATGAACCGAGTGAATCGTCGGATCACTGTGCAATTAAATTTTCATTGATACCGATAACAAACGATTCAACTTCAACAAATATATTTCCGTATCCATTTACCTGTTGTCAAAGTTAACATGATATCAAAACGTGTCCATGGCAAACGACTTTCTAATAGGAGTTAAGATAAAACTGTGATACAATCGGATACGCCGCATTCGTTTAACGCTGATTGCAAAAAAACAGAGCACATATTTTAAAGAGCGAAGTTATTTTTTTACCAGCAAAATAATACAACGCGTTTAGTTTTTATAGACTGCGTGGTCGGACTTCTTTTAAAGGAAAATATATAATTACTATAACATTGAAAAATAAAAAAAAAATAGTAAATAAAATTTTCAAAAATGTCGAAAAAAAACCCAAACATTAAGATATTGAAAGGCGGTATTATAATACCAATATAAATGTAAATAAATGTTTAAATCACTTTAAACACATGTCCGCAACGCCAAACGAAACAAGTTTAAGAAATTGTAATGATTTAGATTCAGCTGACGGAAAAAAAATTGGCACTATTGATGGTTTATTTACGACTGCTGAAATTATTAAAACGAATTCATCATTGTCTCGAACTAAAAGCGCAGATTAAGACGGCGGAAATGTTGATTGATTGTACAAAATGTATTACTCTAAACCCAGTTAAAATATTCAATTATTCAACTGTTAATCATGAGTCCTAAACAAAAAGCTAATTTTTCAAAAAAGGGTTGTAAATTTATTCCAGAAAATGAAAGCGGGATAACTCTCGTGCATATTCTGGTAAAAATATTTCCCTTAACACAGCGCAACCGTCTTCATAATATGTGCGTAAATAAATCCTTTGAAATGAATGGTACTTTTGTTTTAGAAATAATCGTTTTACGTCTTACTGTACATTTATTCTTCAAAGGATCATGTACCATGTTAATGCGAATAATATAAAACTATAATAATGTGTCTTTGTAGACCATGAAAAAGTATAAAGGTACTTTTAGTGATAATGCTCCATTTATTATAGTGACTCACGTATCAGTTGAAAATGCTGAATATCCTTAAATGCATATATGCAAATGTAAAATCTTGTATAAAGTGTACAAGTTCAATGTCATGCTCAGAATTTGTTTATCTATCATAAGGGGTCAAGAAAGGTCGAAGATTGCCATCACTTGTATGTATTCTGTTAATAAACGACATGTCTTTACATTTGAGTTTCACAAACTACTTATGATATTTATCTATTTCATGTCAATGCGTTCCTGTATTTTTTTTTTCTAAAGTAAAAATATAGACATATCCACAAATAGGAGTTCAATAGTAGCAATATTGAGATAGTATATTTGTTCAGTACTTATGTGTTAAATTTGTATATATCGGCGCAGTTGAAGCATTGAATAAGCATACTCTAAAAGTAAAAAACATCACCTTCTTTCGTTTTTCAGGGGGACTAAATGAGATATTGAAACTAAATAACCTTAATTTCCACTCAAATGTTACACTTATGATCACGTATGGCTGCGAAGTATGGGGCATTAACGGTATGTCGAAGGTTGATTAATTACAATACAAAAACTTGGGGTTCATAAACATACATCAGAAGCCGCTGTAAGAGGTGAACTTAGTCGCCTCCCATTGTCTGTCTTTTGTTCAGAATTAGCCCTCAACTAATTGTGTAAAATCTGGAGATCACAGCATAATTTAATTAATATAGTATTTCATACATTTACTCGATTAAAATATTATATTTTTACATACATATTTTAATTAAATTGATATTGAAATTAATAAATGAACAGTTATGGCCAATTGTACATATTTTTTGAGGTTGATAACTTATTATTACAGTACCACAGACAGCATAATCTTGAATCAATGCAGTGCGTAGCCAAGAAGAGATTTCGATTTTTGATGTCGATGGATGAATTCACTTAATAAAACACTTTACTTCGAAGGATGCCCATATATCTGTGATAGCTTTCTAATGTCGTCGGCAAACGCAGTGGTTTACAACATTAAACACAGTGAAGAAGCTGGAATTGATTGGGTCGTTCATAAGGGACTCTCTTGGGCATCGCCCCCAGAGAGGGGTTTTCGGATGAAAACGTACTTAAAGCGTAATAGTGCAAAGAATGTTTGTTATTTTGAATTAATTGACAAAATGCTTATTATTTAAAAGTCCAAGGTTTTACGGAATTTCGCCATTACTATAATGCAATGCCATAAGCATAAATTAGAATTGTGCTGTTTAGCGCGAAGCATAATCATAACACTCATTATCCCACATGGATGAATTCAGATACCTGCAATTATAAGCATTGTACAACCGGTTGTTGCGCAATTCAATAATCGCTTCCACAGATGCAATATCAAAAATGCCTTTTGAAAAAAAGCCGACCAAAATCGTAATATCCGTAGTATAAAATTTTGGATCACATTAATACAATGTGTAATTTCGTAGTAAACATTTCTAGCCGTGATGTTCTGTGTGAGAACCAATTCCTAGATCTCTGGTGGAGGTGATACAATTATTAAATGCCAATCTCTCTTGAGTCTCAGATTGGTCTGCATGATTGGTTTTTAAAAATAACATTACATGCGATGAGAATGATTCAAAATCGCCTAAAAGCAAAGGCCCCTTATTCAGACTCAGTTTTATGTTTAATAAGACATGTATGTACTTTACAATTTGTCGCAGCATACGTTGTCTCAGAATCGTGAACTGATACGGCAATTTAATTAATAAGGCTCGTGTCACTCTAAATAAAGACCCTTAGGTGAAAGCCGTAGTTCAATATAAAATTCAATATGTAATCATAAGAATTTCGACTTGCATATCTCTGCCCAGCATCGTGAAGAGCCCATTAGGAAAACATAGTAGTGCAAGTTTAACAAAATAAATAGGACATTTACAAAGAGAAAATACTGTCAATTGATCTTACTATAGCATAACGGAAATTGTACACATGTTTACGTGTAATTATGTTGGCATTACATTAACATGAAATTTATTTATATGAAAGTACCATCCTCTTATGCTCAAATAATCTGCTTCAAGTCATCTTTACCATAATAAATCTTAGCTTTAGTTATTTTTATATATCGGTATTGGTGTCAATGTGTTGGGCTAAACATGGCTTGATTGCCTTAAAGAACGATGTCATAAATTGATTAAAAACTTAACCGATAATTAACAACTGATAAATGTCTAGGCTTTTCATATAGGTGTGTCATGAAAATATTTTTTTCCAGAATTATGTATTTAATCAAATTATATTTGCCATCTACGATGACTTTCTAAAGTTGTCAAATGAATTTATTTGTCAATATGAAAGTATATTAAAGCCACACACCTTGAAATGAACTACATGGCATAGTAAATTTAAGTGCAAATAAGAAACATATTTTATCTATGCCACTTAGAATATATTTGGTGGTTACAAGGTAGAAATCCGTCTTTTTTGCGCTTTAAAACTTAAAAATAATCGCGTTTGTCGAAATGAACGTATACGTCTAGAAATCCTACTTTCGGTTTTAAAAGCGGTACCGTTTGAAAAATAATAAATTACTTGCTTACTAGGCTTTAGATTTACTTTTATCTTTGCCAATTATAATATATCTGGTGGTTACAAGGTAGAAATCCGTCTATTTTGCGCTTTAAAACTTAAAAATAATCGCGTTTGTCGAAATAGAAATACGTATAGAAAACCTACTTTCGGTTTTAAAATAAATAAAAAATAAATAAATTTCTTGCTAACTATGCTATAGATGTAATGACACTTTTGCACACTTTCAAATTGCATCTATATGTATTGATTAACATGTATTTCATTTCAAGGTGTGTGGCTTTAACACAATTCAATACTAAAACATGTATTGTATAAATGCTTTGATATCTTGTTCAGTGAATGCTGGAAAAGTAATATTGTTTTTCAATATTGTTAGTGTTCGGTCAGTGTAAATTGCATCGTCACTATTTATGTTTTCAGTCAAGTATGCTTTTCCAAATGCGAACGATTTAAAATATGTCGGTATATATACATATTGTTATTATTTTATCGTATTATTTAATTTTGAAATTAATAAATTAATAAATGTATCGTATTACAAAAATCACACATACATACACTATTTTAATGAAATAACATGTTTAACTTTTTTCTTAAAATCACATTTCTTAGCATTACCATAAATATCATAACGTGCTTGTAATTATTTTTTTATTCGCGTTGACTCTGCCATATTTTGCTAATTACAGAGTAATAACACAATAATGTGCACATTGAAGTCTTACCAAATAAGCGAAACAGTGGATTTTGGGTTGCATGGTCCAAGTTTACAAAAGGATCGAAGAATATAAAACGTGTCGCTTCTAAATGAGTAGATTTTATGGTAATCGTGACATTTTGATCCACAATTTTAAAGCTCTGTCTTCTTATTTGATAACCACAAAATAAACGAAGCACTCCTATACAAATTATTATGAGAACTGAACTTAACTTATTTACAACTTCATTGACGCATATTAACAATGTTTTGAATCTCATTCATAAAATAATCTAGGTCAACAATTTATCGTTATGTACTCGCTTCTTGTTTAGCAAAATAATACACATCGCCTACGTTACATTTGATTCATCTGTCAGTGAACAGAACTAATTGAGATTTCTATACAAACGAAACGTTTGGATTATGATACAGACTTGGGTTATGCTTAACTTCCAAAACAGAACCTCGAGCATTTACAAGGCTAAATGCGAACGCCTGACAGGTTCTGCTAGAACTCATATACAAATGGGAGAATTCGTCATGCATTTTGGCGGTCTTCTTTTGTTAACCTGACTGCTGTAAATAAATGGAAAGAGCAAGTTTGAAATCAAATTAAAAACAGTTTTTGTTTGTTGACGCAAAGAAATTGATAATGGTATCTACCAAAAGTTGTTTGTGAACAAATGTCTTTTCGTCCAAATGTAACATGCCGTTGGGTTTGTTTGATAAATGGTATCTAAACGAAGTTATTAAATAATGTCTTGGAAACATACATAAATATATAATCAGGTTTTGAACGAAAAATAAGTATAATAGTCAGGAGTTAGCAGTCATGGGTGAATTATTTCGTCGTATTAATGTGACACAACACCTATCCAGGGAGATCACTCAAATAAACTTCGCGATATGGAAAACTTGTATGCATACAGAATCGTTTCCTTTGCAGTGCAACTGAACAACAAAATTGTGTAGGTCAACACAATATATTATTCATTAAAAGTCGCTTTCTGTTTTGTCATAACAAGTATAGAAAACAATTAAATAAAAAATGGATATGTAGGAATATGTTTAGGACGCTTTCGGAATCGGAGGTCGTTAACATAACAGCTTTCACAAAAAGAGAATGTTATTGCGTATAAAGGCGGTGGAAACAATTATGTTGGGACTCTTTAGACAACATGGAAAGGTGCATCCTTACACTGCCAATATGTATAAACACAATGTCAAATTAACTTATCGGCGAGAATAATACACTTCTTAATGAATCTATGTACATTTTAATATTTGGGTTTATAATAAAAAAATAAACTGGAAACTAATTAAAAGATACAATACACAATAAAGCGTCATTAAACGTTATTGGCAACAATCAGTGTTTACTTTTAATTAATTCCGAAATCAAATATTATTAAAGTAATAATGTATTGTTTTTTGCACACCATAAGTTTTCCCTTCTAATAATAAATTTGAAATAAAACGGCGGTAGTGTTGTACATTGTATTCTACATGCAATTTAAGGACTGCTCTTCATGGTTGTTTTTAAAACATCAGAACTTTGTAGAAATGTGAAAAAATACTAAATGTACACATTTTTTGTAATTTCAAACAGCAGTTATAAATGGAAAATACAAATTTAATATAAACAATACAATTCGAGACTTCTTTTATTTCACAGATATCTTCAGGTATGCACACAACAATATACTTCGGAGACGACAGACAACGGGACAAAACACGACGAATGATATAGTGGTCATTTTCAATTTACTTGTTTGATTTGTTTAGTTCACTTAACAAAAATAAAAATGTAGTATTACATTATTGTATATAATTATAAAATAAATATACATAAAGGATATATCCTTTATGCTAATATTATTTACAGCACCATTCTGGGTGTGTTAACAATATATTCCGTTTTTTTAAGGACATATTTTTAGAACTGGTATATTTTAAGTGATATGTCCTTTTTCTTAGTTTCTCAAATCGTTCCGTTATCTTTCAAAATAAAGTAATCAGCAAATATTTTTCTTTAACTCTACAACAATTTTATCTGAAAACTTTTTGCTAAGATATTTTGTAATAATTTTATGTTACTCCGCAAAGAATTGGACTGCCACGATGCACGGTATAAAATAGTCCAGTACAAATTGTGTAGATACATAATTTGCGATTCGGTCCAGCATTTTGGTTAAAAGTACGTGAAATACCAGGTCATTTCATACCACACAATTTAAGTTTGAAATTGTAACTAACGATCAAGCAATTGTTAGGTTTCTGTTTCAACGTTTCAATCTTGCAAAACATTAAATTGTATTGTGTCTGTCTCTTTAAGCTGTGCATCTATTCACCATAGTGCGATATCACACCTCTAAACATGTGCACGAGCAGTGTTCTACCATTAAACTTCAAGTGGGGAGATGTATGGATTAAAAGGTCTTTCAATGGTTTTGCTTCAGGTCTCTGTATTCTACATGCATATCAACGCTTGTGGGATTTGACACCAGGCCCGTCCTAATGTGCATAGGATGTTTTCTAACATTGAACATTAAGGGTGTGGAGTGAATAAGCAATTATAGAAAATTTAGAAAAAATAGAGAATTTAGCGATCATACAATCATCCTATTTTCCTGTACTCATATCATCAGAGCGCACAGCGAAGTAATCATTCGTCCGCAAGGTCTGTATGTAAGTCTATATATTAAATTTTGTATACGTTCAAAGAACGATGTTATTTTCAACCATTGGTATAATGTCATGTTCCTGTCATTGTAAATACAAAATTCAATATAACAAAGTTAATTCAATAATATCATGAAGCGTGATTTCATATACTGGGTCATATACATGTAAACTGTCTACTAACCAATTTTTCGGGTTTTCGACTATTCGTGTCCGCATTTGTTTTTATAATACACCCGTCTGAAAGAGCCTTACCTGTTTGCATAGCAAAGAAAAAGTATAACTATCATAATTTAAAATAGATAAGGTATTGTATGAAAATGGCCAATAAGCACAATGCATAAACGTTTGGAATATAACGATAAACCGCAACACACCAAACATACAAGTGAATGTCATCGACCATGTCTTTGCGACGTTTTGACGTATAACGTTTCCACAAAGTTCACCAAGACTCACGTGCACACGAAGTCAACCGAGTAAATGAACAAATGCTTCAATCCAATTACATTAGATGTCTAACATTTAGTCAAAGAATTGACTCTTTGAGCTGATTCGTTTAGGTATCACACGATATATAAAGCTTTCAATCAATAACGTATTCACTTAAAATAACTGGTTCTCTGTATATTCAAACCATTCTACCACAATAAAACTTTCTACACTTTTTAATATGTGCACATTTGCTAATTACAAACAGATAAAGAATAAAATAACTTACGAACAATAAAACAAGTATATCATAGTGTGTTACTTTGCGAGTTTCGAGTGTGGAATTGGCATATGAAGAATCAAATCGGATACATAGACACAATTAATTGACAATGTTATGAAGCACGGTCCATATCTCAACTCAAACAACATGTCGTTAGGAACGCAGCTGAGGAAATGTCACAGTAACATCTAACCATCTGCAATAAAAACAATTGTTATGAAAGAAATTTAATTATTTTGTAAAATTAACCTGTTTAAAAAAACAAAACAAATTTTCTTCTTGACGTTAATGTTTGAAAACATTGAGTATAAACTTCATTGCCTCAGAGTTAGAGAGTTTTGAACCCTGGCATTGGGAGTTTTGTCAGAATAACGCAATATAATCATGTTTACTGCAGTTTTTATTATATTACAGTTACTTCGCTTTAATCAAGTGTTTCACTAAATGTATTTTCCGTTTTTGAACCTGCTGTAAACATCTTACCATAAAAAATTCTACATGTGTACCAATATGAATATTTTGTCAAGTCTTATACGATTTTGATATAACAATACCTCAACAGTTTTCATACCTACATTTCTATACGTTTTGAAGAATTAACACACAAAATGAGAGTTATTAACTAGCAAACTTGTGTTCATGTAAGCCGTGACTTTGTCTACGGTGGCTCGTTGAAGGCGTTTAAAATTGCAGGTGAGTGAATTATAATGCAGACATAATAATTTATTTCTATTCACCGAAAATTGGTCAACTCAATAAATGATTTACTATATGCAACGATTCACTTGCTTTGACATTACAATGGGAACATATGGTCGCAACCTACTTTTTACGCCAAAATGCTTTAAAAACGAATATAAGTTATTATTATAATAAATATAATAATCTTTAAAATTAATACTTAAATCGCGAAATATTTAATAGGAATAAAAGACGTTTGCATGTTCGCTAAGAATGGACTTGTTCTAATCATAGATCAAATCAAAACCATAATTAAGTGATGATAATCATTTGGGCGCATTTCGTTGAACATTGGGCAAAGATACATGGTGTAATTGTAAATGTTTATTTTATTTTTATATTTTTTTTTCTGCAATTAAAATCGTTATCAAATAAATATTGTACTTGTGTATCTTACTGCGTTCGAAATTTAAATAAATAATACTTCCTTTCGATGTAATGCTAGCAGCTTTTCAGTCAAGTGTTTATCAAAAAGAGATTTATTACCTTTATGTAATTTTTTATGTTAGTTTAATCGCCGTTATAAATAATGCTTTATGCTTCACAATTGTGGTCATTTCATATTTTATAGATTTCAAAGATTATGTTCTAATTTGATGCAATGTGATTGTATTTTATATTAACATACGTATAAAGTTTGAGAGTGTTATGTTGTATATGTGTTAACATGTTTGAATTCTGTACATAAATAATTTAACCTTACTTATTAGCTATTTGTTGGTGATGCGTTTACCTTTGTAGATGCGTTTACCTTATTGTGTTTCTCTCCGTTATTGTGTATAAGTCGTTGATGCAATATTCTAGTTTTTTATCTGCAATATGTGTGTATTTGCTTTTTACTCATCATTATTGCATCTCTCCCTCCCTTAACCTCTCTCCCCCTCCTCTCCCTGTACCTCCCCTCCCTTTACCTCCCCTCCCATATTCTCCTTCTTACTCCCCTCCTCTCCCTCTACCTCCCTTCCCCACCTTTTCTCTACCTCTCTCGCTCCTTGTTTATCTCCCTCTACCTCCCCTCCTCTCCCTCTACCTCCCACCCCTCCTCTCCCTAAACCTCCCTTCCCCCTATTTTACCTCTCCCTGTTTCTCTCGCTCTTCCTCCCCTCCCCTCCCTCTACCTCTCCCTGTTTTATCTCCCTTTACCTCCCCTTCCCTTCTCCCCCTCTACCACCATCCTCTCCCTCCCCTCATCTCCCTCTTCCTACCCTCCCCTCCTCTCCCTCTCCTCCCCTCCTCTCTCTCTATCTCCCCTCCTCTCCCTCTACCGCTCCATGTTTATCTTCCTCTATCACTCCTTCTCTCCCTCTACCATCTCTCCCAGCCTCTCCCTCTAACTCCCTTCCCTCCTCTCCCTCTACCGCTCCATGTTTATCTTCCTCTATCTCTCCTTCTCTCCCTCTACCACCTCTTCCATCCTCTCCCTCTAACTCCCTCCCCTCCTCTTCCTCCTCTCTCATCTTCTCTCTACCTCCCCTCCACTTTTCTACCTCTACCTCCCCGTCCTCTCCTCTCCCCTTCTCTCCCTTTTTCTCTCCCTCTATCTCAACCTCTCCCTCCCTCTCCACATCTCTCTCTCCATCCCATTCCCTCTCTCCTTTCCATATCCGCCAATTTCCTCCCATTCGTTTCCTCCCGTTCCCTCCCCCTCCTCTCATCGTAACTATCATTAAGGACATAAATATACAAACCATTGCATAAATTAAAAAAAACAGAATGTGAAAATTTGATTAAAACTTTTATCTCACTGTCCCACTCTCTCACTTCCTCGCCCTCCCCTCCCCCACCCTCCACT
>NC_068356.1:61025210-61097710 GCF_020536995.1 Dreissena polymorpha
TAAAACATGTCCTGTTTATCAGTCGAGATCTGACGTATAATGGTTTAGTCATGTTGTACCATAGTAAAAATGCCATCAATCCAACAACCATTAAAGAACCGTAAACGCTTTTATGTTAGATAAAAACTTACAACAACAAAAAGTACAATACGAAGATTAATTATAATAGGAAGACCCTAATCAAGTAACATTGGTGTGCAAACGTTACAATACGAACATTCTACATTTTTAGAATCTTAAAAGCGGTTCACGATGTCAACTGTTTTACGGATACTCTCGAGTCAGGAACGATCACGCTTGCTTTTGAGCACACATGAGAACAATGTGTTATGGTGAGCTTTTGTGATCGCATTTTGCGTCGACATGCGCCTTTTTTACACTCTAATGACCACATGTATTGTCCAATCTTAATAAACGTTGGTGAGAAGATTTTGATATTTGGGACGAATTTGAAATTGTTTTTGAAATTGAAAAATATGGCCACCGACGGGCGGGCATTTTGCCTAATGTGGCTATAGTATAACATTGTAAATACTCTAGAAGCCACACATATAGTTAGATCATCATGACACTTATATCAGAAGCTTAGTTCCAATGATATCTTCGACGAGTTAGAAAATGGTTCCGGATGCTTAACAAACATGGCCACCAGGGCCCGGGGCATGTTGCCTTATATGACTAAAACAAAAAAATATGGCTATAGTAAAACCTTGTTAACACTCTAGATGCCACATTTATTTCCGGTCTTTATGAAACTTAGTCAGACGATATGTCCCAATCATATCTTGAACTAGTTTGAAAATGGTTTCAGTTGCTTGAAAAACATTGCCGCCAGGGAGGCGAGGCATTTTCCCTTATATAGCTAAATATGGCATAGTAAAACTATGTTAACACTCTTATTAAATAACACATTTATTGTACGATGTTCATGAAACTAAGTCCGATCTGCATAAAACTGGGTCAGGACGAGTTCGAAATAGTTCAACTTACTTGAAAATATTGCCGCCCAGGGTGGCGAGGCATTTTTCCTTATATGGCTATATATGGCGTGAGTTTAATCTTGTTGTACAATCTAGATGCCACATCCATTGTCCAATTTTCATGAACTAAGTCAGAAGATATGTCCAAATGATATTTTGACGAGTTCGAAAATGGTTTCGGTTGATTGGTTGGTTGGTTGGGCAGTTTTCCTTACATAGCTTTTGTAAAAACTTGTTAACGCTCTAAAATCACATTTATTGTCCAATCTTCAGGAACGTTAATCAGTACATGTGTTTTTATAATATTCTGGATGGAGTTCGAAAATGGTTCCGTTCTGTTTAAAAAAAACATGGCCACAAAGTGGCGGGAAATTGAACATGTATGGCTATAGTTAACCTTGGTTGGCACTCTAAAGTTATATTTATAGTTCACTGTTCATGAAATTTGGTCAGAACTTTTGTTCTTGTGATATCTTGGGCTGCACAGAACATTTCAGTTCCTTTGTATCTCAGACGATCGACTTAGGGCCTTTCAGACCATCTTGTTTTTTTTTGCTGCATCGCTAAGATCAGGACGCCCTCACTTGAGCTCCGCCATTTACATTAATCACATAATGATTGTTCATATACCCGATACCCGCTTCCCGATACCCGAACCTCACTTTGCGATCACTCGTAAATGCTCGGATATTGTCGAATGGAATATATTATCCCAAAAAAAAATAAAAACAAGCATTTTGTTTCTCGTTTAATAAATGTTACCGGACCAAATCTAGAGTTTAAATTTCGGTTATTGCCCACAGGAACACTGATTGATAATGGGTAAACTTTATGTAACGAAGTATTCATTGATATTGAGCATTGACAATCATTTACAACTTAAAAACGACCACAACGGACACTGTATTAGATCAAATAAAAACATCTTTTTATTTTGTTTGACGAAAGTTTTTGTTTTCAAGACTTATTCTTTTATAACAAGTGTTGCCAACAACCTGAACGAAGTTGTCTACATATGTTGTGTAATGTTTTCCAAATGTTGATATTTTGGTGCAAGTAAATCAGCAAATCTTTGAGTAATATAACCAACATCTGTCAAACACTCACGAATATTGTGATTTGAGGGAGTTGCACACACACGTTTCGCATGCATTGATCACTGAAACAAAGTCCGACATTCTCAAATGCTAACGCATCAGTATTTCCAAATACACGAAGGTGTTTGAAATTGGATATGTAATGTTGTGATAATTGTGAACGCATTAGTTTAATTGCAATATAATCTAATGATTATGATAATTAAGCGATAATGGACTGGACCCTGAAATAGATCAATATCGGATACAATATAGAATACATAAACATATCATATCAATGGTAATGTTCAAAACATCAATTGTATGTCCATTTATTTCCTGCAAAATGTGTCCAGTATCTACAGTGCATTTTGTGAAATACATTGAAAATGTTGCAAACTTAATTATGAATTACCGGGAATAATGGGTGTAAGCTTTAACCTGTTATTAAACTCGCTTTGTATTTTACACATTTTACACATGGTTATTATTTTACACATGTTTATCAAGTTTATCAACAAATCCGTGCGAAAAGTAACCTGTATCTGTCATACTTTCTCGAGTATTGTTATTTGAAATGGTTGCACATACACATTGCGCTCGAAAATAATTAATGATTACGTCAACACATTGAGAAGCTCTCAACAGCTGGCACTGTGTTGCTATGTTGAGTGGTTGTAAATGGGAAATGAGGGAATTGAGAAAATGTAGGAAAACGCACGAAACTTTAGCAGGAGAGAAATGCTTGTTGACCTGCGCTCGTTCTGTATTTTAATTGACCATTCGCCTTAACTATACATGACGAAAACACAATTTACTTTAAGATTTACCTTTTTTTTCTGTTATTAGTCTAAATTATTCCTTATAAGTATGGTAGTATTTATTTAACAGTATATAGGCAAACAGTACGAACAGCATATAAATACCAGACGATATGTGCATAAAATTCGACTTTTTGTGATACTTTTTTTGCTTTGCAAGGGATGTGGTTAATTTCAAGATTCAGACTTTTTTGGTGTCAATGTTCTTGTTTTAATATTGTTCAACAAGTACCAAATGGGTTCTTACATTTTGACCTTGATGATTACCGACTCCCTGTCACTGCCAAATGTCATTTAGCAACATGACGTTTACAATGTATGCTAATGATAACATTAAATGGATGTTGTGAAATAAATATACTTAAGTATATGAACAAATATCTGTTCAGAACATTTATTTATGTTCACTACATAACATGAACATACGTTTAAGTATTTTTTAACGAATTTGTTCTTTCCAAAGGAAATTTGAATATTCGATTTGCATTGATAATTCTGTGTTGACCGGCTTTCCCATGCACAGAAATATTCATAGCGCCGTATGTAAAATACTGTACAATAATGTTTGCAAAAGTCCTATGCACTCTTGTGTTTGAGTTTATTTAGAGAAAACGGTTGATCCATTTTATTACGTCTTCGTGTATTGAACGCAAACGTACGAGTACACATTAAATGGCGAGTCTTCACGTAACTTCATACATATCATCCAAAGATTCCACTGCTGTTTGAAACTTAATGCCGTGCATTGCAACTTAATTTATTTTATGCAGTGTTGCTCTTCAATCTTGTAGTGATTTTAGTTTGGTGTATTGGTGTAAAATTCTTAAAACTGAAAATATTATAATTCAGATTGTTTAAAGAACAAGCTTTAATTGATTGTAATAAAGGTTATACAAATTCGGTTTTAAATGGTAAGAACATGTTAAATTATTGATTTGGTTATGTATTTAAAAATCCAAACGATGTGCATGTTAATAGTTTTATTTGCGAGTTCAAATGTAGACTTGTTTACAATTATAGACATGAGAGGTATGGAACAATGAATAACAGTTCTGTTTTTGATATGTATACAGTTAAAACCTCACTGGACTATGACAAATATTTAAACATGCTTCCTAGACGTTACGCCTATTTTTCGTTAGATTAAGAGTCTGTGCACACCATTTGAGAATCCAAACTGGCAGAAACGCTCAGAACAACATACAACGAAATGAGGGTTATTGTTTATGTTGTAATAGCTTCGATTTACAACTTTATATGTATATACCTTTGTTACAACTGATATAAGATTAAAATATTGTCCGTATGTTTTATATAAACCCATCTGTATATAAATTACACATGTAATTAGCTTCATGCGACAAATCAGTATTTTCAAATGTATGTAAATATATGACAGAAGCTTATGTTATAACAAATACGATTCTAAATAAAGCTGTTTAAATATTCCAATACCGCTTCGATAGAATTTACATGCGCTTGCAATTGACTATGTTCATTCATATTTGCATTAATACAAACCCTAATTTTTTTATGCAGTGTTGCTCTTCAATCTTGTAGTGTTTATAGTTTGCTCTTGACTTTCAATTTCCTCTACGAAAGTAAACAATGCGCAACTGACATGTTAATACCAACCGATATCGAATAGATTCACAACCAATAGAGCTGTCTATTGCAATATGAACATCTGGAGATATTTTGCCATCCTGAGCCCAGTCGTGAATTGTTCGAACTTCAAGTGTAAAATAGAAGTGGCGGAATTAAGAAAGTCGAATACTTGCGTTGTTTATTTTTATTAATGAAAATACACTTTTTTCTATGCAATTAATATTTTATGAAAATTCAGTTAATTACTATGTTTATAATTCTAGTCTTGTCTTGTCTTGTTCAAGTCTTGTTGTTTAATTGAATTATATTTTTAGTAAATGACTACAATTAACGCGAGTAAATAGAATTTCAATAGCTAGATTTTATTCTCACAATCTTACACCAACATATGAACATAACCGAAGATAATAATTTACAATTAATTAATGTTTTCATCGCACCATCTATCAAATGTTATACACTTGCATGTAATTTATAACAAGCATGTTTTCTCGTATTTGCTGCAGAACCAACTTTGTGTTACATAGAAACGTGGTACTTGTTCGTAACGTTGCATATCATAAGTCTGATTTGGCTTGATCACTTTTTTAAGTTACACGCAATAGTAACGTACGTAACGCTACAACTTTTTGGAAAACATACAACACAATGGCAATTCTTTCATTTTGTATTCTATCATTTTCCTTGGTTATGGCCTCTGGATTTCTTACGTTGACATTTGTTACCTTGTCATTGTATAGGAAACACAATTCCTTAACTCATGACTTATTTGCAGTTGTTCGTTATAGAATAATTAAGTGGCTTCAAGTATTGAAGCGTAGCATAATTTATACTTCATGAGAACGTGAGAAAGTCGTACATTCATGACATAATGTCTATGTTCGGTTATTTGTACCTGGACAACTGTTTGTCTAAAAAACGTGATATATGTGTGCTTAAATATCAAAGGATATATGTTTGAAATGTTCATTTATGTGGTAAGTAAGGATTGATTTAAACAGAAAGCCAACCATCAAAAAACTAAAAGTATACAATACACAATTTCCTTATTGTGTTTACGTTTATAGCAATTTATGTCGGGGAAGCTTTACACGATTATAATTTGTTGACTTGATTTTTCCATTTTTAAAGAATATTTAATGTTTCAAATCACTGCGGCTACATCAAACGATGTGTTGTAGTACTCTTATTGTCGTTTAACTAATTAAGAGTAACAATTATAACTCTTATTTATGCCTGGTATTGGTCAGAATATAGCCTTATGAGTGAAGTATGTTCAGAATAACACCCACACAGACATTCGCATTCACTGAAAGAAGTCACGAATCGACAAGAACAGAGGAATGTTACTGTAGTATAATTACCCAGCGACAGAAAGTGTCGGCAAGTAGCGCGTCTTTGAACTCGTGTTATAAAATTCCTTGATTAACAGAACAGAACAGAACAGAAAGTTTATTCATATAACTTGAACATTTTCAGTCCATCGTTACATATACATAACTGACAATATATAAGCAATAAGCACATGCATAGTAATGCGAAAGTGACCAAAATAGTACAAAAAAAGGTGTTAAAATGCACTTAGGCAATCATATCACTCAACGTTTGAATTCAATTTCTCAGTTCTCATTTTAAAAGCATTTTTACAATATATTGCGAGTTTGTTTAGGACTTTTGTTTAAGTGTTTGTTAACAAAAGAATAAATTTATGCATACTAGGTCGGTTATAATAGAATTTGTCAATATACATTTTTCTTATATCGGTATAAAGAGTTCATACAATTACAAAATGGTATTCGTCTTCAATATCACCATATACATTTGCGTTCGTTTTTAGGAATATTTATATGTCTCCCAGATTCAATTTTTAACATGTGGGACGAAAGATTAACCCATACTAGAAACTTATTAACGAGAAAAAAGCACATTAGGGTTAATCAGATTGTGTTGCTCTTAATGAGATGTCAATTACTCAAATAAGTTTTTTATTAACAATAATGAACTAAAAGGTTGAAGTACCTCGTAACAATACGGCTGCGTCAATATCAATTAAGCTGCACTTATGCAATATCAGTTACGATTTTAATTAAATATTATGTAAATAATATGTGGAATGAAATAAAACATGAAAATGATAAACTCATTATAAAATAAAACGTAAAATAATTCAGACACATGTCGCACATCTTGTGTAATTTTGATAACAATTCATTATTTCTTATCCGTTGAGATAGATGTTGTTTTGAACAAATGTACATTTTTGCCAGAGTAATATTGACTTGAAAGATTACATTAGCGAAATTCAATGTTCATAAAGTAAGAAATTAAGTTACAATGAAAACTCTGAAACCAAAAATAACCTGTCAAAGCAAAGCCACCATTGTCGTCGGAAACATCCTAATTAAACCGATACTCCAGTTTCAAATTATATTTCTTATTATGGTATGAAGGTGGGAGATTTTTTAACAGAAATAACAACTAGCCTGATAGCCGATTTTTGTAATATGTCTCTAGCTGAAATTAGAAAATGTGTCATAATAAAATTAGTTATATGATGCATTTTATGTTACGGTAATTCTTTTAATTTAGTATTTTGGAAAAGTACATGTTTTTTATTTATTATTTATTTAATTTGTTGTTTGGCATGCACATTTAGAATTATAGGAGTTATGCAGACTTGGTTCAGACCGAAATGAAACACTTATTGTGATGAACCATTATTTGTGATATTTAAAGCATACTTTATAGTTTGTTCGCGACAAAACTGACTTAGGTTGCAATGTTGAACTGTTTGGAGATGTTAACGTATAACCTGATGTTCGTTTTGTGTACAATGCAATCTTTGACAGCGTCATAAAAAACTGCCCTTAACCTCTTCTCGTATGAAAAATTACTTATTTAACAGTCGACAACATAGCTACAAGCTGTTAATGAGATTGCTGGTCATGCCATTATGGTAAACCAAAGATTGAGAGAGAGAGGGGTATTTGGAAATGACCTCAAGCGCGGCATATACGTGTTGCCTTAACTTTAAACTTATTTATTTCAGCTCGATTGTATCGCAAATCTATGGCATATTTGAAACACTCTTGAGTCCATTTCCTGTGTCTAGAACCAGTACTTGGTGTCTATTGGGAAGATCTAAAGAACGCTACCACAATGGGATCGAACACATGACCTCACAGTCGCTAGGCGGACACCACAACCACTACGCCAAGGCGACCTGTCAATGTTGCTTGAGTGTAAACAATATGCAATTCGTTATTTAGTGCTGAGCACACATCATATAGTAAGTGGGATTGCTAATTTCTAAAGGTTTGAATACAATACATTCAGCATAACGTGTACAACTACGCACTCTTAAATCTTATTTTGAATATCTTAGTCGGTGTTCTTTTTGAGCTACAATAGTTTTTTTAATTTATAGTGTACTTAAGATAAATGTTCGATATAAAACTTCTAATAGCACGTGCCCAAAATGTTCGTGGAGTGAACTCATCAACGTTGTGTTGCAATATTCTAAAGTATACACCTGACAAGTATGATTAATGGTAAGTCTTCGGTAAGTGCGTCAAACATGAATGTAATAATGATTTATAACTAGATTTATTATGGAAATAGTGGTTCGCTGGGTCAGCATGGTTTAAACTATCGCTGATTAGAACTCTTGGGAATGAACTCAAGGTTATTGGGTCAATATGCAAAGTGTTACGTTCAAGTGATGCATTTCCTTATTGCCTTAGGATAGATCTTTGTGATGAGTTGCTGTTTAATTAGGTACATATGTAACCGAAAGATCTTGACATGAAATGTACACATGTGATTTATACAACCATTCATACATATTCGACCATTTAGAATACATATGTTAGAAACTTATAAAACGTAGTAAATATGTATGATACTGCTTGTTTAATAACATCTGTTTCACCGCATGCATGAAATGCCCCATTTTCCTTTAGCTTAGACTATTCCAACAAACGTCAATAACACAATAAGATAAAAGTGTATGTTAACCTGTGGTACCTTGGCAATAGGAACCGTATGCAAAATATAATTTTCAAAAACGTTTAATTACGCCAATATTTCATTTTGTTAGAACGATTTTAAATAGTAATATTCTAAAAAATATATAGGATTTCGAATCATAATGTTTAGCTAATGGTTCTTTGAAATAAGGTTTCCCTCATGCGAGTGCAGCTGAATTAGCACTTTGTTTATATAAAAATGCAATCACTAATGAAGTACGCGTAAATGTATTATCTCTCTTTATGAACTATCCACTCATGTAATTATTGTGGGCATTCTGTCCCTGTCCTGTTCGATTTCACCCATGACGTATGTTGCGAATGTAGTAGTGTCCAATAATTATTATTAATTGCTCCCATGCAAGATTGCTAATGTCAGTCAATACAACGATATTCGAATATTTACTCCCGAACGCGTGGACCTAATAGAAAGCACAGGCAAGAGCGCTCAACAAATAACAGATCCATACGGTTACAGTATTCTAAATACGTTTGGTGTTCAATGCTATACCCTCTTAAAACGAAATCTCCATTTATTTGAAGACACAACTATCTGTACGGGTACTTGCTATGACTTTAGTTTGGAATATTTCTTTTTCAAGTGGTAGGGGAAACATTGTTGTATACTACAAATTCACTGCTTTGCTGTTAGGTTGGAGATTACATTAAACTTTGACAGTTGGCGGGAAACCCTCAACAAATAGTCTAAGAGAGAATCCGGTAAAAAGATGGCCATAAACAGTGACCGCTGATTCGCATCGAATTCTTTCTTACATATTGCATGGCATGCTGTTTTATTGTTTAAATCAATTTGTCTTGGAATGCAAAGGTATGGTTATGAAGGTGTCTACGCGCAAAATTTTGACTTTATTTATGTTAAAGTTATTGCATTGAATTTGCTAAGGAAATCTTTTAGTACATTGTGACCATAAATACATGTATGTATTACCCCGAATCATTTATGCACGCTTTCTTTTCCTTTTTTCTTGCAGTAAAGAGAAATACTTCTTCACTTTAAAAGCAATGACATTGACATAAACCCAAAAATACGGACAGTTGTTTGACTCCGTTGTGGGTTGTTTAATGAATTATGCTTCAGAAGTATGATGTTTCACAAAGTCTGATAACATTGAGCGTTCAAATTAAAATATTTGCACACGATTGTTACAGATTAAAATAAATCCATGTTATGTTGCTGTTTATGGTGAGTAAGTTAGATATCCATTGTATGTAAACAGGTTTGTCAAAATTCTAAGGTATTGGTGTAAAATTGTTTTACAGATTGTTTAAAGAACAAGCTTTAATTGATTGTAATAAAGGTTATACAAATTCGGTTTTAAATGGTAAGAACATGTTAAATTATTGATTTGGTTATGTATTTAAAAATCCAAACGTTGTGAATGTTAATAGTTTTATTTGCGAGTTCAAATGTAGACTTGTTTACAATTATAAACATGAGAGGTATGGAACAATGAATAACAGTTCTGTTTTGGATATGTTTACAGTTAAAACCTCACTGGACTATGACAAATAGTTAAACATGCTTCCTAGACGTTCACGCCTATTTTTCGTTAGATTAAGAGTCTGTGCACACCATTTGAGAATCCAAACTGGCAGATACGCTCAGAACAACATACCACGAAATGAGGGTTATTGTTTATGTTGTAATAGCTTCGATTTACAACTTTATATGTATATACCTTTGTTACAACTGATATAAGATCACAATATTTTCCGTATGTTTTATATAAACCCATCTGTATAGAAATTACACATGTTATTAGCTTCATGTGACAAATCAGTATTTTCAAATGTATGTAAATATAAGACAGAAGCTTATGTTATAACAAATACGATTCTAAATAAAGCTGTTTAAATATTCCAATACCGCTTCGATAGAATTTACATGTGCTTGCAATTGACTATGTTCATTCATATTTGTATTCTCAAATGACCATATTATGTCATATAATCTTATGTTAATATACTTGATTACGTGACAGAACATTATTTGTATATTTGAGTATGAAGACAATGTTCTTGTGTATAAGTCTGAATAAACTGTGTCTGTCTGTATGTATGTCTTATTATCTGTTCAAGGTAAATTTGTATATCTAAAGTTTTGATGCATAATGATATCAATCACCATGAAGGCACAATTTGCCATAGTTCGTTTAAGTTCTCAAACATATCGCCAGGAAATGATAGCATCAAATGTTACCATTGTTTTATAAAAATGATGAAGTAAAATTTCAGTTTAATAAAATGTATCCAAAGAATGTTCAGTCTCTGTTTTATATATAATACACAGAACGACTAATTATTAATATTAATTACTTTCAATCATAATAATTATTAACTTGGCAGCGTTAAGTTCATTATCATCAACGTGAACTTAAGCACTTATCTTTTTAGCATCTGTTTGGAAATTCTTAACAAGATACATGGCGCCCATAAATCACAGCGTGCAATCAATTTGTCTTCTATCACACGTTTTTGTCAGATGGTACGTTCTTCATGTGGGTCTCAATTCAAAGACCTGTTATCATAAGCATAATCTTGAATGCCACTAAAGGTGCATTTCTTTGTTATACAAGAGAGAAGTACGACTGCATAATTTATTAGCAATTACTCAAGTTTAATGAACTGACTATAGTTCTTAAAAAGCATTATCTTGGATTTAAAGCATTATATCGGTGCATTTAACCAAAACGCAACAACGCAGTACGACCGTATAATTCATTAGCAATTTATCGAGTTTTATAAGTATTGCACGCAATAACTCACTTGACTATGTTCTTCTCAAACTACCGATTTAGAGCAAGGCATTTTGTACAATAAACAAAAATATTCCGGATAAAAATCGTCATCCCTGGGCCGCGGACATGCATCATGTCAATATCTGTATACCTGGAGTAGATAAAACACCTCTGACAAATTTCAGTATGGATACATACGTTTAAATATACGTTTACTTCAATCAGGAAATGAAACAACAATCCATATAGATCACCATTTTATTGGAATTTGTTTTCTGCACTGCTTATTTTGTGATATTTCAAAACATTGATTTAAGGTAAAATACTCATGTCTTTTCACAATGTTGTTTTACGAGTATACCTGATTTGTAAGCGAACAGAAAATGTTATTTATTTTACACTGGTTTGAAATAATGGATTTATTTCATTCATATCGAGTTATATATAAAATATACTATACTCATTCATCATTTAGAGCAATAATGCATTATCTAAAAAAACAAATACAAAATAGACGTTGATATATGGTGTTGAAATCGTTTTTGATACCGCACTTTGTTTTCCGCTGTAAATGTTATATGTCCGTATGCCCTACATTGAATAATTTAATATGCCATAAAAAACAGAAGTTATATGACTTTTTTTAATATACCGACCGAGTTGTTTTAACCCTACTTTTAAATTAAATCCGTTAAATACAATTATTGATAGGTACTAATTTCAATGTTTAAAATTAATCAATGTGGATGATCGCTTGATTTTGTACCGTCCGGTTTATTATTCTAAGCTCACCAAAATTACAATTAGATGAAAGTGATGTCTAACGAGGCATTAAACGATGCCCTAAATAATTATTTTATTTACGCTAAGCAATATTCCCTTCTTCAATTAACTGTTTTGTATAATTTTGTGTAAAACTGCGATGCTATTTGTAGCCAATCGATAGTGGTTTATTTGAAATTACAACCGGATCCTGTCAACATTATGCAGGGATAGGTATATATAAATTTAACACGGAAAAGTAATGGGAGGTATACATATAAATATTATTTGCATCTTCAGGGGCATAGTTAATATCGAACTCTCCATGAGTAATATCATCATGTTTAGCATCTACAATTGAGTGGAAAAACTCAGCGTATAGTTAAAAAGGAACATAAAACAACAACAACACTCACCTCGACGATGATGATGTGTTAATATTGTTTAAAAATGATGAACATGTCATGGAGGCACATTAATAAGTGTTACATTCACTCGATGGCTTCTCTTCAAATCAGAACAGAAACGGTGGAAATATAAAACATATTTTTATGATTTATACAAAAGCTTTAAAAAAATTCGACTGTTGGTTTTTAATTATAACTTCTCTTTAAAATGTCAAAGCAACTTAAATTGCATTTAAATACTAGTTTCTCGACTCCTTGTGAACATACGATTCATAAAAGCACCTGACTGTTTAATTGTTCAAACTGTGTTTGCAGGTATGCGATGCATCTGATGTAAATATGTAAATAGTATTCGCTATTGCATAAGCAACCGTGCGTTCTGTATACACATTCAATCAAATATGTCCTCGTAAATATATCATTACCTTAAATTGGCTGCACGTTTGTGATTGTGTATCTTTCATAAAAACCGGAAAAAAAACATTTGTTAAAGAAAACACTTAAAACGCGTTTTTGCTTAGACTGCGACACCAAGTGATAAGTTAGATTGTTATAACAGGAATAGCTTAAAGATGGCCGACTTCACAGAGGATCACCATCGCATATTTTAGAAGTTTTGCAACGAAATCATTTCTTTTTATCTACGAGATAATCAGCATATAAAGGCTTACTTCGTGTGTGTATGTGATATTATTATCATATTCGCAATAAGAAAATGTAAATTAATAATGTGTAACCCAAAAAGGGAGAACTAGAAAAATTTAAGTGACTTGCTTTAAATATGTAGCATAATATTGCGGCTACGATAATGTTTGGAAACATAAAATTAAGTGTGAATGACACACAACTTACTGCCAGTCATCACAAAACGAACTTTTTTGTTGAAAATCTTTTGAACCGGTATTAACCATTTAAAATAAACCGTGCTTCTCGCAGTCTAGACAAAAACTGATGTTGCATTCCTGATATCCCCTAACAATACTGTTAATTGATGATATATTTGTTTTATTTACGGAACATATCACACGTTCGCATTTTCATAACGTCAATATTTTTCTTTTAAATAAAGCAAAACCTCATTATGAATGTTAATTTTTATGGATAGAAACCCCTGAATAACACATTTCAAGAGCCAATACCCTTACAAGCTTACAGAGAAAAACCTGAATATACACTTATTATATTATAACTGCTCAAAATATAAAATATAGGCATATGTAATCAATGACAAAAAGTCATGATGTTATGAAAACACATCCCGCAGTTATACAACACTTGCCTTTGAACATTCATTTGACACTTATATTAGTATTTTTGCTCATTAAGATTTGTAAGAAAAAACTAACATCTGCAATGCTTGTTACGTTTGATTATGGAATTGTTTGTAATTAAAAAAATATTTCCTTAATTAAATTTATAATTGCTTCAAACGCTCGTGGAGAAAATGTTTAAACTTGTCACTTTTTTAACTTGCAAATCATGTTAAATCTAGCATGAAGGACAACGTTGCTGCTGAGATAACGCGTAACCTCTGTTATTCAATGATGAATAAGGTGTACATGTTTATTATATGTTCAATATATGTTATATATTCAAGTGTTAGAACTTGCCAGTTAATAATGATGAACTGACAGCCGTTCGATTGTTTTATGACTTGCGAGTATCAGATTAAATTTTAACATCCTGCATAGTGATAACAAAACATTATTGTTTAAATATATCTTATAAGATCTGAAATGAAACACAGTAAGACGTTTCATGCAAAAGTACTTGTAATGCTAAATGAATCCAAATGTTTGTTAAGAATGCATGTTATCATTCAAGTGAACATATAGCTGGCCACATTGAACCCATACTCCGAAGTCGAAGTCCGAAATCCATAGATAACCAATTTCAGTATTAATTGATACCAACATTAACGATGAAGATGCTTAAAATAATACACACCTTTGGTAAACACTTTATAAATAGCTGTTGAAATGTGAAATTATTTAATGGAACAGGTTGGAACCCTATTTAAAACACTTTATGAAATAATCGACTTAATCTAAATGCGTTATTTATGTCGACAAAGGATTAACATTGTATTTTCCATCATTCAGTACATGTATTTTCAGAATTAACAAGATTACCATGCCTTAATACGGTGCACCTTTTCAATGAAAGACGGTAGAGCTATTGTAGAAAATATCAAATTGAGCGTGTGTTTAATAAGAGTTAGCATATGGTGTTTATGATTCGCACATGCAATTCATAAATATTACCAAAACCCGCAGCTGCTCTGAAGTTATCTCTAACTGAGCAATTGCTTGTTCTTCAATAGCAACAATTGTTTGAATGAGAAAGATTTGAAAGCTTGCACAGGATAACCTCTGCTAGTTGATTAATAATTAATAACATTAACGAGAATAATGTTTGCTTGACACTTGACGCTATCATAAGGTAACGATAAAACTCCAGAAACAGTGGTAGCATGTACATTCATGTAATAATAATCAATATCGTGTATAATAGGGGACAAAACAAACGGCGTAATATAAACAGAAAATGCTGTGGAAAAAGTCAAGTCATTACACTGGGCTTAAAGGCCTATTCGGTATAACGAATCTCCCGTCAAACTTTGAATTTATCACAAAAAGACACTAATCACAAACCTGATAGAATCACTTTTGAAATTACAAAGAAAGCATGCATTTAATCGATTTAGTAGCAAAACCAATAATAAAATAGTTTTAAAATGGTGGTTAAATCCAGAGAAACATTATTACGACCGTGTAAATCATAATAAAATAATATTCATTTAAGTAAAAGATATATCAAATTTTGTTGTTATGATATCAGCAATTAGCATTAATAAAACGTAAAGATAAACGTTATGCATCTCGCAAACAGTGTGAAATATAATTTTTATAATAAACGACTAAATAGCTTGGATGTATATGCGTCATGCGTCGCGCTTTAATATGCGTCAAGGCAATTTAAGTGGTAAATTCACTTGTTTAATCATTGGCGTTATATATTTAAACATTTTACAGTTAATTTATTGATAACATTACTCATGTAAAAACGGTCTCTTTGAAGTTATGGTGAAAATATATCAATATTTAAACGATTCATGTACTATTTATAGCTATTTAGTTTCGTTAAAAGCGGTTAAAACAAGCATTGAGCTTACATCCTGAGCATTAAAAATTAAAAGGTATCCCAACAATTGATACACGCATTTTACAATCAAATATTCAATTACATACACATAGATATATCCAGTTATTAAGTTATAACCACAGGATAACTCATTATCGTTTCCTGAAAAAATCATTGATACAGATCGCACGATGTTTTGTATATTCCTAGTTTAATAGAATGGCATTCTTTTCCATCAATGTATTTTTAATTAGTTTACATTAATTTAAATGTAAATAGTTCATTATACTTTTTTTCCTTTACGTTTAGTACACATTAAGTTTTCATTCAATACGCGTCTAGAAAATCATACACAATTAATCGCATACAAACATCAAAATACTATTTTTGGATTAATAAAATTTTACAAATTTGTGTGCATTTTTTTCTATTTATCATATTCACAAACCACAAAATAAATCATTTCCAAGTTGTCTTCTGATAAATTACGAAGCGTTATTTATACTTATCCTTTTTATATAAACTTTATTTATTTATAAACTAGAAAGCTTATAATAATATTGCAATATCAAGTACTTCACACATAAAGTTTAAATATACTCAGTCTACGATATATTTCCGCACATCCGAACTAGATCGTATCACTGCTATTAACGTTATATATTATTATTTTATGTTTTAAAAACGTTCAAGTAAATATTTATGTCTTGAAAGTTTAACATTTAAGGCAACAAAACCTTAAGTTGCAAATGTATGACTTTCAATATAGATTTTAAATAAGATAAATTAGTAGAAATATAGACACTGTAGCAGTAAAAAGCTTTTCGTGACTTTTCAATACCATAAATTAAACTAATAAATGAAAATAATCAATGTTCTATGTGTTTTCATGCAAGTTTTATAACATTATATATATCTCTGTGCCGTAAAAAACAGATCTGCTCTTTCTCGTTTACATCTTATCCACTTACGAATCGGCTGAATAATGTATTAGCATTTTATCAAAGTTTATTAATTGTTAAACGTGAATTACGCAGGAAAACGTTCGTTTTTTCTTCTTATTTATTTCCATTCATTGTTTACTGTGCATGGCACATTTCTATCTCCAGACAGAGAAAACATGTATACGATTTGTTTCTGTATTAAAATTCTGATACATGAAGAATGAGCATATTCATTAAATATAAATATATATGTATTGGTTAGATACTCGTTTGTGGACAATTAATTTATTTTTCAGACTTTCGGGATTTCGATACATATATTACATGTATAACATCTATACTCATTTTATCAAAAAGGTCGGTCCAAGCGTCGTTACAATAATCACGCTTGTATGGTAGTAAAGTATCCAAAACGCAGCATATAGAGTAATAAGGAATTTTATATGCCGATAAGTGTTTTATCTCTTGATGAAGCATGTTATATTTGAAAAAGGTAAACAATAAAGTTAAATAAACGAACCGTTGTTTGTCTACAATTGTACATGACGTAATTATTTAAGACAATGACACACGGAATCCAACGCGATAAACATTAATAAAATCGTGTTCAACGGTTTAGTTGTGTATACAAACATGGTAATTTGATTAAAGATCTTATTTCGTCATTATTTAAAACGACAACATAAACAACAAGAAACCGTCGGAGACGGGTGATGCTCCCCAAAGTTTTTTTTTGTCACAATATTGCACTATATATTCAGATAAAAGGAAACGTCTTGAAGGTCCTAACTTTGAACAAAATAATACGATGGATGGTTTAGCAACTTAAAAATTTCAAAGGGCCATAACTCTCTAAATAAATCATCTAACGAGAACCCACAAATAACATGCGCATCTCCTCAAGGTAGTTAAGCTTCCCATAAAACTTCATTGAATTCTAGTCAGTAGTTGGGGAGAAATAGCCCGGACAAGAATTGCATTATATGTACAGTTTATAGAAAATGTCAAAGGGCCATAATTCTGTAAAAAATCATCCGACCATAACCGGCTGATAGTATGCACATCTTCTGCTGGTAGTGAAGCTTCCCATAAAGTGTCATTGAATTCCCGTAATAAGTTGCTGAGAAATAGCTCGCACAAGAATTGCACTATATGTACAATGGAAAATTTCAAAGGTCCATAACTCTGTGAAAAATCATCCGACGAGAACCGGCTGATAATATGCACATCTGCACTTGGTAGTGAAGCTTCCCATAAAGTTTAATTGAATTCCAGTCATTAGTTGCTGAGAAATAGCCCGGACGAGAATTGCACTATATGTACAGTTAATGGAACATTTCAAAGGGCCATAACTCTGTGAAAAATCATTCGACCAGAACCGACTGAAAATATGCACATCTCCTATTGGTAGTGAAGCTTCCCATAACGTTTAATTGAATTCTGGTCATTAATTGCTGAGAAATAGCCCGGACAAAAATTGTGCACGGACGGACGGACGCACGGACGGACGAAGCGGCGACTTTATGCTCCACCCAAAAATTTTGGGGAGAATAAAAACATAATATGATAATAAATACGCTGTAGACAATACACATAACATCTTTATTCATGCTATCACTATTTCCCATTGTCGTAAATCCAACTGTTAACATAGATTGTTTTATATAATTTCATATTATCAATCTATAAATGCGTAAGTTTTTCTAAGTTTGAAACCTGGAATTGAGGAACAATGGAATGTAGTTTCGATATTGTTGTATTCCATTTGCCTTTTATATTCATTTTATCTTTCGATAGTTAGATTGTAGTTGCTAAACCTAATAGTTTCCAATCACGTGCTGAATGTACGGCATGTGGACATACGTGTATAGCGTTGCTGAGTTCACCGATAGGTTAAGGTTGTCAGTAGCGATTTATAAATTTAATTATTTACCATGATATTAGGAACATGGGTTGAGAATGCGGAGACTACTTTATAATGTGATCATCATCACATCAATGGTCATTTGATGCATAAAACATGTCCTGTTTATCCGTCTGGATCTGACGTATAATGAGTTTAGTCATGTACAAAAAGTACAATACGAAGATTAATTATAATAGGAAGATCCTAAAACAAGTACAATTGGTGTGCAAACGTTACAATACCAACATTCTACAACTGTTTAGCATCTTAAAAGCGGTTCACGTTGTCAACTGCTTTACGGATGCTCTCGAGTCAGGAACGATCTGCGTTAGTGTGCATATTTTATGCAAGCTATCCCAGAAATCGGCAGCTTCCGTCATTCGAAATTAAGCATACACTTTAAGTTGTTCGCGCTTGCTTTTAAGCATACATTAGAACAATGTGTTAATGGTGAGCTTTTGTGATCGCATTTTGTCCGTCGTACGTTGTGCGTCGCGCGGCGTCGACATTCGCCTTGCTTACACTCTACAGACCACATATATTGTTCAATCTTCATAAAATTTGGTCAGAAGATTTTCCCCTATGATATTTTTGACGAATTTGAAATTGTTTTGGTTGCTTGAAACACATGGCTACCGAATAATATGGCTATAATAGTAAAACCGTGTAAATACTCTAGAGGATACACATGTAGTCGGATCATCATGACACTTTATCAGAAGCTTATTTCCAATGATATCTTCGACGAGTTAGAAAATGGTTCCGTATGCTTAAATAACATGGCCACCAGGGCCTGGAGCATGTTTCCTTATATGACTATAAACACAAAATTATGGCTATTGTAAAACCTTGTTAACACTCTAGATGCCACATTTATTGTCCGCTCTTTATAAAACTTAGTAAGACGATATGTCCCAATCATGTCTTGGACTAGTTTGAAAATGGTTTCAGTTGCTTGAAAAAGATTGCCGCCAGGGAGGCGAGGCATTCTCACTTATATAGCTTAATATGACAATAGTAAAACTATGTTAACACATTAGTTGCACATTTATTGTCCGATGTTCATGAAATTAGGTCCGATCTGCATGACACTGGGTCAGGACGAGTTCCAAAATAGTTCAACTTTGAAAAAGATTGCCGCAAAGTGGCGAGGCATTTTTTCTTATATGCCTATATATGGCTTTAGTTAAATCCTGTTTAAACTCTAGATGCCATATTCTTTGTCCGATGTTCATGAAACTACGTCAGAAGATATGTCCCAATGATATATTTGACGAGTTCGATAATGGTTCCGGTTGGTTGCTTTGTTGGGCATTTTTAGCTTTTGTAAAAACTTGTTAACGCTCTGAAATCACATGTTTTGACCAATCTTCAGGAACTTTGATCAGTACATTTGTTTTTTTTTAATATTCCGGATTAGTTCGAAAATGGTTCCGTTCTGTTAGAAAACATGGCCGCAAGTGGACGGGAAATTAAACACTTTATGGCTATAGTTTAACCTTGTTAGCTATCTTAAAGTTATATTTATAGTTTACTGTTCATGAAATTTTGTCAGAACATTTGTTCTCATGATATCTCGAGCTACATCGAACAGGTCCGTTCCTTTGTATCTCAGCTGCATCGCTAAGAGCAGGACGCCCTCACTTGAGAGCTCCGCTATTTACATTAATCTCATAATGATTATTCATATACCCGATACCGCTTCCGATACCCGAACCTCACATTGCGATCACTCGTAAATGCTCAGATATTGTCGAATGGAATATATTGTCCCACACAAAATAAAAACAAGCATTTTGTTTCTCGTTTAATAAATGTTACCGGACCAAATCTAGAGTTTAAATTTCGGTTAATGCCCGCAGGAACACTGATTACGGGTAAACTTTATGTAACGAAGTATTCATTTATATTTAAGAATCTGCGGTGATTTACAACTTAAAAAGACCACGACGAACACTGTATTAGATCAAATAAAACATCTTTTTTTAAATATTGTTTAACAAAAGTTTAGTTTTCAAGACTTATTCTTTTTAAAACATGCGTTGCCAACAACCTAAACGAAGCTGTCTACATATTTTGGGTAATCTTTTCCAAATGTTGATATTTTGGTGCAAGTAAATCAGCAAATCATTGAGTTAATTAACCAACATCTGTCAAACACTCACAAATATTGTGATTTGAGGGGTTTTCACACACACGTTTCGCATGTATTGATCAATTAAACAACGTCCGACATTTTTTTAATGATAACGCATTAGTATTTCCAAATACACGATGGTGTTTGAAATTGGATATATAATGTTGCGATAATGGTGAAAGCATTACCTTAATTGCAATATAATCTAATGTTCATGATAATTTAGGAATACTGGAATGGACCATGAAATAGATCAATATTGGATACAATATTGGACAAATACACACATCATATCAATGGTAATGTTCAAAACATCAAATTGTATGACCATTAATTTCCTGCAAAATGTGTCAAGTATATACAGTGCATTTTGTGAAATACATTAAAAATTTTGCAAACTTAATTACGAATTACAGGAAAATTGGTGTAACTTTCAATTGCTTTAACGTGTTATTAAACTCGCTTTGTATTTTACGCATTTTACATACGTTTATCATTTTACACATGCTTATCAGCAAATCCGAGCGAGAAGTAACCTATATCTGTCATTCTTTCTCGAGTATTGATATTTGAAATGGTTGCACATACAAATTGCGCTCGAAAATAATAATGGATTACGTCAAAACATTGAGACGATGTCTACAGCTGGCAATGTTTTGCTATGTCAAGTGGTTGTAAATTTGAAATGAGTGAATTGAGAAAATGTAGGAAAACTGAAACGCACACAACTTTATCAGGAGAGAAATGCTTGTTGACCCGCGCTCGTTCTGTATTCAAATTGACCATTCGCCTAAACTATACAGGGCGAAAACACAACTTACTTTAAGATGTACCATTTTTTCTTTTATTCGTCTAAATTATTACTTATGAGTATGGAAGCATTCATTCAACAGTAAATAGGCAAACAGTACGAATAGCATATTAGCATATTCCAGACGGAATGTTTAAAAAATGCCACTTTTTGTGATCTTTTTTTTTTTGCTTTGCAAGTGATGTGGTTATTTTCAAGATTCAGACTTATTTTTGGTGTCAATGTTCTTGTTTTGATATTGTTCAACAAGTACCAAATGGGTTCTTAAAATTTTGACCTTGATGATAACCGACTCCCTGTCACTGCCAAATGTCATTTAATAACATGACGTTAACAATGTTTGCTAATGATAACATTAATGGATGTTGTGAAATAAATATACACAAGTATATGTACAAATATCTTTTCAGAACATTTATTTGTGTTCACTACATAACATGAACATACGTTTAAATATTTTTAAACGAATTTGTTATTTTCCAAGGAAATTTGAATATTTGATTTGGATTGATAGTTCCGTGTTCAACGGCTCTCCCATGCACAGACATATTAATGACGCCGTATGTAAAATACTGTACAATAATGCTTGCAAAAGTCCTATGCAATCGTGTGTTTGAGTATATTTAGAGAACACGGTTTATCCATTTTATTACGTCTTCGTTTATTGAACGCCAACTGGACGAATACAAATTAAAGTGCGAGTCTTTACGTAACTTAATTCATATCATCCAAAGATTCCACTGCTGTTGAAACTTAATGCCGGGCATAGCAAGCGAATTAATTTCCATGCAGTGTTGCTCTTCAACCCTCTAGTGTTTTTAGTTTTCTTGACTTTCAATTTCCTCTCCGAAAGTAAACAATGTGCAATTGACATGTTAATATCAACCGATATCGCAAAGATTCACAACCAATAGAGCTGTCTATTGCAATATGAACATCTGGCAGTATTTTGCCAACCTTAGCCCAGTCGTGAATTGTTCGAACTTCAAGTGTATAATAGAAGTGGTTGAATTAACAAATGGAGGATATTTGTACATATCATTGTAAGATCGTTGTTATTTCACGAGTGGTCATAGAAAAATAATATTTTCAAGAGTGGCGCAATGAACACTTTTTCTGTTACTTTTATGCCCCTTTGTCAAGAAAATAATTAACAGTTGTTTCCCTGTCGCTGAAAAGTAACCCTTTTCCCGTGACGTGCCTCAATGCATTTCAATACACAAAATGACGTCATTATACTAGCGAAATTATCCGGTTAAACTAATGTACAATGTAAATAAACGGAGAAAAAAAGCATAACATAAAAAGAAAATATGTTGGATTCGATGGAATATCGTTTTTAATGTACACGTGATCATAAAATATATATAAATCTTGAAGTAAATCTTGGTATGATAACCTAAAAATAGACAAAGTAGTTCAGAAAATTTGTTATTTTCACCGGTGAAAATAACAATTTGTTTATTTTCACTGCTGTAATTTCACTGCAGAAATGTCATATATTAACATTAGGTATAAACGAATATCGAATACTTGCGTCGTTTATTTTAATAAATATTATATGAACATTCAGTTAATTAGTATCTTAATAATTCTAGTTAAAGATTGTTATGTTGAATCAATCATATTTTTGGTAAATAACTAAAGTTTACGCGAATAAATAGGATTTCAATATCAAGATTTTTTTCGCAATCTTACACCAACATATGAACATGAACGATGATTATAATTTACAATTTAATACAAATCTTTGTATCGCACCATCTCCCAAATGTTATACACTTCAATGAAATATATAACAAACATGTTTACTCGTATTTGTTGCAGAACCAAAACTATGTTACATAGAAACGTAGTACTTGTTCGCAACGTTGCGTATCATAAGTCTGCTTTGGCTTGATAACTATGTTTGCGTGCGCATTATTAACTTACATAACGCAAAAATTAATTTGGCAAACATACTACACAATGGCATTTCTTTCATTTTGTATTCAGTCATTTTCATTGGTTATGGACTCTGATAATCTTGCGTTAAAATTGTCTGCCTCGTTATCGTTTAGAAAAAATATGCTCGAATCATTCGCAGCATACTTAATACTTCATGAGAACGCGAGAAAAACGTACATTCATAACATTATGTCCAGGTGTACCTGGACAACTGTTGGTCTAAAAAACGTGATAAACGTGTGCTTCAATATCAAAGAATAAATGTTTGAAATGTTCATTTATGTGATTTTTTTTCTTTCTTTTTAATCAGAAAGCCAAATATCAAACAACTAAAACAATACAATACACAATTTCATTATATGTTTAAGTTAATAGGAATTCATTTCTGGGAAGCTTTAGATAATTATTTATGTTGTTTTGACCTTTCCATTAAACAAAATATGTTTAATGTTGAATTGATTTGTTGAAGTTTCAAATCACTGCACATCACCAAATGATGGGTTGTACTCTTATAACCGTTTTAACTAATTAGGAGTAACACTGATCACTCTAATTAATGTCTGGTATTGGTCAGTATATAGCGTTTTGTGTGTAGTATGTTCATAATAATACTCAAAAAGACATTCACATTAATGAAAAGAATTCAACAATCGACACAAATGAGACGAATGCTATTTTTGTATAATTACCCAGCGGCAAAACATATAAGTAAGTAGAAGGTCTTTGAACTCAACGTAATATAATTCATCACTTAAACCCATGCTAGAAACTTATTAACGAGACTAATAAAATAACTTCGTGTCACGACTATGTCAAAAAGTGTTAATGTAGAAATACTTACCGAGTTATAAAATATTACCGTGCATTTGTGTTTGACATATTTTTATACACAACTTTCTTGCATGAAACATACATGCAGAGAACGGATTTGTCGATATAACTATAATCTCTCAACGCTTGTTCAAGTACCTCGTAACAATACTGCTGCCCTGTAAGATGCGTCAATATCAATTAAGCTGCACACTATATGTTCAAAAGCTAATTGTTGCTTAGGAAGTACTTTTTTAGAACATTAGCTTTCAAATCAATATAACAATTACAAATAAATGGTCAAAGCCTACTTTTCAAATCGTTTAGTGTATTTGAGTAAAGATATACAAATTTAAAAAAAACAACAACCCTTCGTTGGTATATATTTTGCTGGCCCTACAATTTTAAACATATTTTTTTTACAGAACTTGATTAAAATTTATTGTTAATTGTAAACAAAAGTCCAAATTATTTTTTCATAATAAAGTAAATAAAATTAATTATATTTTAAATTCTTGAAAGTAAAAAATGGTAACTTTCAGTATACATTTAGTTTGGATTTCCTTTAAACCGATATAACCCCCAACTGTTGTTTTCCTTTACCGTTAGAAATTGTTGGCCCCAGTTGTGTTCATATGTGCGCGTTTGTGTGTGTGTGTGTATCTCACGACTTTTGTATTGGTTTCTTTCCATGCAGAATGACCGATTTGTTTTATAAAGTTTCTTTATTGGCGGTGCACTATGAATTTCTGGTTCATTTGTCTTTTTCAAATGGAAAACGCCTTTTTTATTGTCGGATTCTGCGACTGCAAACGATAATTCATATTTTGAACTCACTTGTAATGTAAACATAAATAGTGTAAAACCGTTTGTTTTCTGTTTGAAGTATCAGGATGAAGATAGCATTCTCTGAGAATTAACATTATTTTAAGCTACACCTACATGTTCTTTGTTTAAAAATGTGGTCGGAAAAGTGTTCCTCGATGAAAGTAATACAAAGCCAATTTACACATTTTTTCAAATCCTGTGAATTTTAATTGAAGTTATATTTTCATGTTATCATAATATTATATAATATTTATCACATTTAATTCTTAAAGTACGTTTCATTTCAAGGCTTATCCCAAAGTAAGATAATGAACGAGAAGGGAGGGGTAAGAAATCAGATGGACATATTGCAACCGATTTCAATCTCAATGAAATTAATGCAATTATAATTAAATTTGTTAAAGCGCAACACACATTATTATTAATCATAATGAACAGCTGGTATTTAGTGAAGATAATCTTGATTAAAACGATAGGAACAAAGTTGTTTAACGAAATGAAATAGGCTTTATTAAGAAAATTTATTACATCAATTAATTTTATTTTAACCGAAGTTGCTCGCTGGAACGTTACGTAGACAATTATACACACCATTTATTGAATCCTAGATATACAGGTTTGTGTAAGTCCTATTCAAAACGTTACACGCAACTCTTAAAATGACAGAACATGAATATGCTTTCCATTAACATTGAGACGTGTATTTGATTAAATTGCCACCTACATATAATGTCCGATTTATACCTTGAACAAACATGCTGGCGCACCTTAGATAATGGCTATTGAATTTAAGTCTTGGATGATCATTTCCTTCACAAATGATCTAGTATTGTATGAAAAAAAATGCCATACACAGACAAAGCCTGGATATTGAAATATACAAGAAAAGAAGAAATCGGAAATCACAACGACTTTTATTAAACGCTTTCGATGTCACAACCACACAATCCATAATGGTCGTATCTAATGGCCGTTTAATTATATTTGTGTGCATTACTCTTAGTATGAGGTTGATTATCAATTTTATGGTGCGTAATGCGTGTTGGTCAATATCATATTAACCGGTATCATGTACAAATAACCATATAATTTACAGTATATATCTTATCAATATGAGAGTATTCATCTTATGTTTCAAAGCAATTATTTAGTAACCAGAAATTAGTATTCATGAGTTTGGTCTGCTGATAATTCGGATGTTATTTATTTCGGTATACATGCTGCTGAAGGTGATGAAATGATATGACGATGGTGATGATATAGATACAACTTCAACGCACTTTGATGCTTACCAAAAGCGAACGCGATTTGCTGTTAAACGGTTTACTAAGGTTTTGACAGCTTAAGTAGAAGTCGTACGTTATTCTGACGTTAGTTTACATTAAACGGAGGAAGCCATTTGACACCAACACGCATGATCATACTGGGAATGAGCGTCATGCATACACATATTTGTATAAGTGACAACAACATATGACAGTGATTGACAGTAAGGTTGTGACACCGATTGCGTTTAACGGAAGTTTCGTCACGATTTCCGATATCTTCTATTTTTGATCATTCAGATACATGTTGATTATAGGCTCGGTTTGTTTATGGCACATCTTTTCATGAAACAAAAATGATTTTCTGAGCCCAGTGATCATATTCGACTCTCATTTCTATTCCTTTTTTTTAAAGGGAAGTCAGCAAGGTATACATCGGGTTTTGGGTGGTGTTAGTATGAACCACACAACCCATCGTTTACAGACAATTTTTTTTTTTTTTTTTTTTTTTTTTAATAACATATATTTATTCTGGCATAAAATAGCACAATGCATACTTATAGCCAACAATAGAATTATAGCGTGAAAAGTGAGAGGAACATGAAATATTACAAACATCAATCTGAAAAGGTTTAACATAGATGTAAGTGCTGTGCAAGCAAAATTTGCATAGTACATAGAACATAGTACAATAACAACAAACATCTATTTCCATGAAGGTGACTTAGAATTTCAAACAAAATAGACAATATCTATTGCGACAAAATGTTGCTGTATAAATATAAAATGAGTTACAAAAAGTTCATTACACATATCGATAAGAGCTATGTTTGCGTTAAACGCAATATGATCTTAAGAAAAATATATAAGTTAGTTGCACATATCAATGACGGCTTTATTATAAATAATAACTTTATGATTTAGCGTACTTTAAACTATCTTCTTATACATGATGCAAGAGACATTTGTGTGCTTTTTAATTAGGGTACATTTGGAGTAATAAGAGTTCGTGATCTTGTTGCATAATATATGTACTTCGATAAATTGTTTATTACTTTAGTGGATTTTGACGACATAAGAGACCGGAACTTGTTTATTGATGGCCAGTGACAGTAATATGGTTTCAAATATTGTTTTCTGATTGTGGTATAAGCTGGACATACAAGTAAGAAGTGGTATTCACTTTCGATTACCTTCATATTACAATATTTGCACAATCTATTTTCTTTTGCGATATTTTCATGTCGTCCTTTCTCAATCGCAAGATTGTGCGCGGATATTCTAAAATGAGTTAGGGCAATTCTAAATCTTGTTACGTTTATGCTATTAAGATATGTCTCGAATTCAAAATCTTCCTTATAGGTGCTATAAGAGGCTAGTCGATTTGAATTATTAATGTTTGAGTACCACGACTGTTTAAAGATATCATATATTCGATCTGATATAATTTTTAGGTCATAATCATTTGGTATAACTTCGTTTTGATTCCACCAGATATGTGCTAGTCCAATATTTTCTAGTAGAGATTTTATTTCAAAGGCCCAGTTTTTATTTCCGTATGTGATATTTTCATCAGCATCCTCTTTTAACATATGATAAATATTTCTTGTTAGTAATTTGTTATTTGGGTTTATTGTTTTTATCCAGTATTTAAGTACTTTTAGTTTTTGTTTTATAATAATTGGGTACCTTCCTAATTCTCCATATAGACCATCTGAATTTGTTGATTTTCTAACCGTAAGGATTTTCCTGAGAAATTTTCGGTGTACTAGTTCTATATCGTTACTTTCTTTCAAACCCCATATTTCCGCTGAATATGTTAATTTTGTACCTACAAGACTATCAAATAAGTTGCATTTTTCTTTAGTGCTTAGTCCTAACTGATTGAAAACGATAAATAGGTTATGGAGCGCTGACTGTGAGTGTTTTGCAATATGTTTCTGTGTTCTATTCCAATGGCCGTTTTTAAAGAGATGCACACCGAGATATTTAAATGAAGTGACAGTTTCTAGTGTAACGTTGTTAAATACAAAATCATAATTCGTATGCCTTCCATTTTCGAAAATCATGATCTTAGTCTTTTTAGTATTGACAGATAGGCGCCATTTTTGGCAGTAATTTTCGAGGTCTTTAAGCATGGACGAGAGCGCTTGCGGAGTATGTGCGAACAAAACGGCATCGTCGGCAAAAAGTAACAGGAATAGTTTTTGGTTTTCTAACGTGAATAGTCCGTCTATGTTTTCATTAATGTTAGTGAGAATATCGTTTACGAAGAAGAGAAAGAGTAACGTTGAGCTTTGATCACCTTGTTTTGCCCCGATGTTTGACTCGAAAAACGGCGAGTACGTAGAATTATATCGCACGCATGCTTTAACGGTACTGTACATACTTCTGACCGCGTTAACGAATTTGGAGCTAACATTTTCATTAATAAGTTTCTGGAAAATAAATGTTCTCTCCAATTTATCAAAACATTTCTCAAAATCCACGAAGGCGCAATATAATTTCATTTTTTGACTAAGTGTTTTTGTAATTATAGAATGCAGAACGAAGATGCAATCTATTGTTGATTTACCCTTTTGGAAACCAAATTGGTTTTTTATGATAGTTTCATGTTTTTCGGACCATTTCGTCAAACGATTTAAAAGTACAGTTGAATATATTTTTGGCAGGATATTAATTAAAGTGATTCCTCTGTAATTCGCTTCATTTTCTATGTTTCCGCCTTTGAAGATAGGTACAATAATGCCCTCTCCCCATGACTCCGGGTATTCCCCATTGTCGAGTAGTCTATTAAATAACTTAAGCATAAACGGCGCTAGTTCGCTGGTTGCGCATTTGTAGACTTCTGCACATAGTTTATCAATACCACCATTTTTGTTGTTGTTTTGTGAACGTATTGCTTTAATGATTTCCTCTATGCTAAATTCTCTATCTAATTCGATATCTTGGGTGTTTACGGTGTGTTCGGGCAAGGCATTTTCGGGGGTTTCTTCAGTGGAGTAAAGGTTCTTAAAGTGCTCGTACAGGTTAGACGTACTTAAATTATTCGCTTTGTTTTGTACTTTTTTGTACTGTTTATTTACTTTTTTCCAAAACTCTTTAGGGTTCGATTTGCTCAATTTCGAAAGATAGTGCGTTTCGTGGGTCTTAAATTTACATTTTGCTCTGCGCTTTGTACGTGTGTATTTAGTTTTTGAGTTTAAGAAGGCATGTCTTTTAATTGCATTGGTTTTATCCTTAAGAAATATATTTCGATATTTTTTAAATTCCGAACTTGCTAAACGGCATTCTTGGTTAAACCAGGGTTTTTTGTTATCATTAGACGATTGTCTTTTTTGCGAGGAGGTGTACTTTTTCCCAAATACTTGGGCAGAACCTGTTTTCAAAATGTCCATAAAATGTGAGGATATTATATTAATATCACCCCCAGTATCGATTTGATCTGCTAACGAATTTATATTTGCTTGGTTTTCAATCAAATAAGATTTGAATTGTTCGGCTTTTAAGACATCCCATGGGATTTTATAGTCATCGTTGTTTGGTAGTGTACAAGTAGGTATTTGGTGTTTAGACTCTAGGCAAAATACTAGCCCCGAATGGTCCGAAAATTCATTTTGATCTAATATATCAAAATGCGAAACGCAGTCAAAATCTCGGCTACTTAATAAAAGGTAATCTACAACGCTACTCCCACTGTATGAATGAAATGTAAATTCCCCGATGTCGCGGTCATTATGTAGTCGACCGTTACCGATTATAAGTGAACTTGATTGACAAAACTCGATGAGGCGTTTACCGTGCGCATCAAGCACGTGATCTTTACTTACTCGCGGCGGGATGTAAACATTGTTTTGTAATGTCACGTCATCATCGATATATCGATCAAAATCTAAAACATCTCTCTCATTCGAGGTTCTGCTGTTTAAATCGCCCGTAATTAATATCTTTCCGTGGATTTTATATCGTTCTATATCGGATTCTATGATTTCAAAATAATCAATATCGCTGCTATTGAGATTCGAGATTTTTGGTGGGATGTATGCATGACATAAATACACATCTTGATCAAAGTTAAACATAGTTTTACAACATTTTATCCAAAATATACCTAATTTATTTTTATCAACTATTTTAATTTTGTTTTGTAAATCATGTTTATAATATAATGAGATACCTCCACTGTATCGTCCTTTTGTGGTGTTTGCACTTTTATTTCCTAGCATATGTTCACTTTTAAACCCATTGATGTCCAGATTGACACACGTGTTCGAGGATAACCAAGTCTCTGATAAAAATATAATGTCATATGATGTTATTTCACTTAGGAAATCTGGATCATTTATTTTGCGAGCAAGTCCGTAAACGTTCCACGACAGAAAGCTGATGTCCTTCTCATGCTGTCCCTATTGGCTAATGTTGATGACGTTTCCGTTGACGTACTTATGACGTAATTCATTGTTGATGTAGAGCTTGTTTCCTACCATACGCGTTTTTTCCCTTCTGGATTCCGCTTCCTTGGCGAGGGGATGCAGAGCTTTTCTGGCCTCTCTGATTTGTTGTGGCCATTGGACGCCGACTCCAATGTTACGCTTCGTCATTTCCGCTTTGATTTCTGGGTCGAACGATTTTTGACGCACTGTCTCTCTGTCGTTGTATCTATGGAACTTGGCGACGATAGGCCTCGTCCCTCTATTTCCTTTTGGGCCAATTCTGTGTACCCTATCGAATACCATGGTTTGTGTATCAATTTTCAGGACGTCTTGGATGAGTGTTTTAACTAATGTTTCGCAGTTTTCATTAGCTGTGTCATTTGTTTCGGTGATTCCGTAGAACATTAGATTTTCCCTCATTGAGCGACTTTCAAGGTCGACTAACTTCTCGTTTATCAACTCCTCTTTGGAATCATAGTCGTCTATATGTTTTTTCATAGTCGCATATTTAGATTCGAACGTTTTTAATTGCGCCTGTGTTTGTGCGAGCTGGTCTTTTTGTGCGTCAAATTCATTGCTTATGAAGCTGCAAGAGTTTTCAATAGTTAACACCCTTTGGTCTAAATTTCCGAGTTTGTTTTCCATTTCGGTGATCTTTAAATTCATAGTGCTTAATGTTTTTTCGATTTGGAGTGATGAGGTTTTGATAGCTTTTACGTCTTCCATTATGCTCAATGCCCAATTTGGTGTAATGTTCTGTTGGCCGGCAGGAGTTTGGGGTGTGGACATAAAAAAATGCGGTTGTCCAAAGTTCTGTTGACCAAAGTTCATTGCGACTGGTGAGATGTTATTAGGGTTCATTATTGACGAAACGTATTCCTGACTGTTTTGAAAACTTAGGCCCTCACTCCATGGAATGTTTACATACGTTGCTGGTGTGTTGGCCGCTTGACTCGTGCTTGCTATTCCCGTGCTTGCACTTTGCTGAGTTGTCAAACCGGTTTCGGAACAATGGCTATCTTCACCCGATAATGGGGTGTTGGCTTTCCGTTTTCCTTTTCTAGCCTTTTTGGATTGTCTTGTTTTTGAGTTGTCGCTGTTAGCCGGCATTGAGTAATAATGTTAGAGCACTGTGTCATGTCGGGTATTCCTCGTTAGAAAACACTGGTAACCACTTATAAATCCATCTTTTGAGTCAAAAACTGCTGCTTTTAAAAATCCATGTCTACACTTTTCCACGCATGCGCAATATCTATTCATTCATCTTTATTTGAGTTAAGTGTACCGGTGTTACACCTTTTAAATACGTCCGAATGTTTTAGAATACATGTCGTTTTAATAAAGATTATATTAAATCGAATTTTATGAACTGTCTATTTTGATTGAAAAATATATCCTATCTAAATTTTGGTTGATTTGATAAAACGACTCACAGCTGTGTGTTAGCAAATTGAAATATAATTGAATTACTGTCACTGAGATTAAAATAGATTGCATCGTGTAAATGTTATATATTTACTGTTCTAATAATGTTTTTCTACTGATGGTGTACATTGATCTTAACATAATTAGTTATTTCTTCATTCTATTTTAAGGAGATCATATCGGGGTTTACATTGCAATGTTTAAAACTTGTTTGCAATGTTATAATGAAGCTAATTCGATGAATAAATTGAAATTCAAGTTCAATTTATATGATGCGAAATATGCTATAAATCCGATAATATTATCTACATCATTATTTATTAAAAACCAAATGTATTAGATACACTAACATTTGTTTATTTTCATGATTGATGTGAATGCTCGGAGACTGATTTCTTCATTACGATAATTTATATAGAAAACTGACGCCTTTAAACTTTTTCTTGTTCAAGCATTTCGTGATTCGTGACTACGTTTCGGTAGAATATAGACTTAAAGCAATAAATAAGCGGCTTCAGTGTAACAATCGGATAATGTATGCGGCGCCTTCCAATTGAAAGTCAAACACTAATACTGAAGCCCAATAGTCAGCAAAAGGCTTTAAGTGAAACATTATGAATACCATTCAAACACAAACTAACCACGGTTACCTTTGTAATAAATTAATTATTTATTTAAATGAAGTTCTAGTTTTATGTTTAGAATTGTATGAACAACCAAAAAAGAACAAAAGGAGCGGAATTTGTTTATGTCGTCAATTATAAGATAAACAACAATAGGTATTCGAACTTTTCGTTTATATGTTATACATGTACTTAATTTAAAACGTTTCAAAAGGATTTTTTTAATAATCAACTATTAGTTTAGGGTGTATCAGTTGTTAAACACAGTCATAGCTAGTAAAAGGAAGTAAATGAATGTTTATGATTTGAGGCAAAGCTGTCTATCAAATCGTTTTCCTTTAATGATGCACGTGTGAATGCTTCAAGATTTTTAAAATTGGTTTGATAATCTGGATAAGAATCTACTTTTAAGATTGTGTAAAAAGAAGGAGTCATATCCATGGACACAGTACGCATTAGTTTACATTAACAACGTTGGAGTGAGATAATGTGCGTATATAATAAAAAACATCAAACTACATAAAAACTTCGATGCATTTTATTATATACGCACATTTCTCTCACTCCAACGTTGTTAATGTTTCAGAATGCATAATATTTTGTATTTATAACAGAGATATCGGGTAATCATTCACAATGAAATAAAGACTAATAAGCGTCAGTTACTGAGGAACTAATGGTTAATGGCTCTTATTTCCGCAATTTATTGCTTATGATAAATGTATGTGCTTTTTCACATTAATATTCGTGAATCATCTGCCATATCTTGTTGCCCTGTGTGCCTTAAAAATGTTTATAACATGTCGAGCGGTTTAATTAGTGGATATAATTTAACAAACATGATAATATTTTATTAAAATGACGCAATTAATATAAAATTAAGTTAAGTATATATACATTGCGCAAAATGAAAAGTTATATGTGTAGTTCCGACACGCGCTATTAAAAATATATAATTGTTATATAAAAGTTCCTGTCTTCGAGTTCTTTTACAAATTAAAATTAAGGCTTTAATTGAAAGTTTTCTCAGAACCACAATACATGCATAACAATTTCTAGTTCGAACAAAGTTTAATGGACACATTTAAAAGAATACAAATATACTGCAGCTTCTGAACACTTAATGGTTGTTTGTGATAATGCGCGTGATAGATAACTGATTGGAAATCCGCATGTTATTTTTTAGTAGCCTAGCCGAATAGTGTTATACGGATGGGTAATTAGGTTACTTGATATTCATTTAAGCGGAAAAGATGCCTCCATCCAACTATACAGTTTGAAGACTCGCGTTAATATCTATAACTTAAGGTTTAAGCATAGTAACCATTCGTTTGTAAAAAAAAGAATTTATATTAAGAATGGGGCAATCATGTACTTCATCAATACCAATAATGCAATATTAACTGTATTTTCTAAGATACCGGAGAATGACCTCACAATTAGTACACATATTGTTTTGCTTACGCGCTCGTCATTGCGATGGACGCAATCTCTCTTACTGCAGAAGGTAAATCAACCAGTAAGTATATTATAGTTAAAGGCACTAATTACTTTGGTAAATAGCTTACTATTAAGAGCAACAAAGCCTCATTAACACTAATATATCCAATTACCTGCTAACAGATTTATACAAGGCTCATGATTATTTTTAGTTCGTGCAAGCTGTTCATTGTATGTATGTCTATGACAATGGCTAACATATACATATTAAAATTTAATAAACTAATTCATCCTATTATCTGCTAAATATAGATGCAAACACACTTATACAAGTTTCGTGATTCTTGTTTTGCCGTTCAAGCTTTTCACTGTATGTATGACACAAAAATACAAATAACTTTAATTTCGATTATGTCTATGGCTATGCCAACGCCTTACATATCTACATGAATATTTAATTGCCATGTGAGTAAACATCTGGCTGTTAAAATATGTTTGCTCCAAAGCGTTAACTTTTTTAATAAATGTGACACAAAGTTTGGGTATTAAATTGTGTTTTTTTATAATTTGATAGTAGGAGTATTCCCGAAGTCTTGAATAGGGTTATGTTTCAACACAGGCTATTGCTAGAACTGACTACTTCTGAGTAAACACTCATAAATTACTAAATAACAAAGTCCTTGTTAACACGTTTAATTTATATTCTTAATTAGTTAAACCAATTACAGAGAACAATCAACACACACTTTATGTGGACTGCAGTGATTTGACGATAGACAAATAATCGTCACGTGTTACGGAAACTAAACATCTTTTATAGCGTAAAATATAATAACTTACACTAAATATTTGTTGTAAGCATCCTTTCTTTGAATCGATCTAACCGAAACGCATATACGTAGTGTTGAGGTTCTTCGATTGCTCGTTTTGGGTTAAGCAAATCGATTATTATTTAAAACGATACGTCAAATAAATGGCAAATCATATAGACGATGCACTGCAAGTAAACAGAAAGTTAATACATGTCAACAGGCTAACGGTTTTTGGCAATATGCAATTGTGATCTAGTGATATCATGTGGAAGAGTACATACAATTTACATACATGAATACTCAATAAAATCTTTATTTATTTCAACACACATATATCAATTATTTTCGATAATTATTAATTTAAGGTACAAGAAAAAACAACAAAAACTAAAAGTGAGAATGATATTAGGAATGTATGATTCTCATGTCAAAAAAAAGATAAAGTATGCGTCGCTTTAACATTTGAAAAAAAATGTCCTTAATCTTTAACACAGGTATACGCATCCGTCATTATGTATATATATTTTCACATATAATGCAGCTGCATCTTATTTTCAAGTACGCTTATCAAAGCACCCTGCTCATTTAAAAAAAGCGTAAGGTTTGTAGATGTGTTTGCCGAGTTGTCATCGACCGTTATAAACGTTAATATTTGGTGTAAAATGTCAAAGTAGACTACATATAAGCAAATTTCCAAAATAAATTACTACATTAAGAATTCAACACTCGTTCCGGGCATGATTATTCAGTTATCGGTCAGACTTAAGTAGATGGAAACAACTTAAAGTGAAATCAATATTTTGACGAGAGTAAACAAGATAGTATGAACTCGATGTGTTCAGTACATTTTATTGGTATTTTTAATTTCATTGAAGTCGGGAAAATATTGCTGACCAATAATACAGACTGCAATGCTTTGTCATCATGTTTTCATCTTTTGTTTTTAATAATTGACTGAGCTTATCGTCTTTGTTAAGCTTTTAGCCATGCCTTTTTAATAATTGTACTTATTATCGCAAATAGCACGTGATTGTGAGTTACTAATAAATTTGTTCTCATTAAAATGTCATTAAAATGTCAGTTTTTCCTTGTTGCGGTTGGTAGAACATTTGTTTCTTTAGTTGCCCTAAATAAAATTCAACTATTAAACACGCATGATTTTAAATGGTGGCAGAGGTCTATTTTCATATAAGAAAGCGACGATTGAACTAACTTAATTGGCCGTTTTTATATAACAGTTGTCATAAAACGTTTGAACGATTCTTCTAAACCTAAACGAATTAAGGTTACTGTTACTTTGTTATGTTGTTTAACAGCATGACTGTTTCCTATTACATCTCTCAACCGTTGAGAATAACCAACAGTTGTGATTTAAAAAACAATAGTATTAGATACTGTGGTTTGCATACGTTTTGATACTTGAATGTTGAAAATGTTAAAACTGGCAACGGTATTACCTTTTATGAGTCAAATTCTCATTTCCTCAATTCTTCACATTAATGAAATCGAATGTCAGGAAAAGGAAGTTGCGCTTGAAGATTTAAGAGGATACAGTGCGTGAAACACATCGTAAATATGCCTTCTATTTGCCGGAATTGAATTAAAAACAGAACCGAAATGTTTGACAGATATGGGTTAAGTTTTATAAAAAAATCTCAATTTAATATATGGTCGTAGACTTATTAGTACAGTAGCCGCATACATCGGCGTTATCCCCAATCGAATGTGTATGTTCTATAAATATACTATCACATTATTATATAAGGTTTTGAAAAGCATTTTTGTATTTGTTTAACATATTAATTATGTCTAGGTGTTTTGGGACGCCGTATAATGCAGATCGTCTTAATGCATTTAACAGGGAATTGGTGATGCAAAATGAATCCTGTATCTAATGCGGTTAATAACCGTTTAGTATGTAAAAATATTTTGCTGAAACATGCATAGTACGCTGTCGATTTGATATCTCTACTTGGACTCAAAGTCATGACTACAATATAAACACTTGCGAAGTACAAATCGGGCCTCAGGTGGTATTGACATTAAATAAACGATTCATTTGATACATGGAGTATATGTATATGTATATTGAATGTCGTATATATAAATGAACATACAAATCTGATATCATTACTTGCAATAATGTACATTAAATTCACGATGTACATTTAATTTAATAAAAATCGTAAAATTGACAAGTCTTCTGTTTTAATGACATTGCACAACTCTGCCAATATGTTTAAATAAGTTCGCAGCATGATGCACCGTTTATTAATTCCCTTCTATACGTTTTTGGGATTAAGCGCACATGAAGATTTTTTTTAAATATTTTTTATATAATTGATTTAATTTATTTCCCATGGAACGCCCGTTTCATTTCTTAATACTTATGTACGAATTAATATTTCATGAATATAAATGACTTGTCTGAAACGATGGATATTTATTTCTTTGTAAGATGTTTTAATGCTAAGTTGATTAAGAGTAAACTGAATGATAAACTTAGAGGTGATTTACTTTATCATAATGCTTTCTTCAAGAGCGTGTGGTATGTCGATTTTTTTGTTTCTAATTTTGATTAATAAATATACATATATCCCCATATAACGTGGCTGCATGCAAGGAGATACGCTCAGCTGTTATGTTTTCATACTTATCGCTGACATATTGTCTTTTAAATTAAGGTAAAATTCAAGGATTAACGGAATTTAAATAAATGAATTAGAATACAAATTGTAACAATTTGCAACGACAAATCTAAACTCCTGGATGGCTGTGCAGCTTCTCCGAATGAAACTCTAGATATGATTGTCACAATATACAACTACTCCGGTTTAATAGTTTATTTCGACAAAACAAAAGTAGTTTGGATAGATAAAAATAAGTTTAGCTCCGAAAGTATTAAAACACGATTGAGACTTAATTGGAACCAACAAACATTTCACATGCTTGGCTTAAAATTTTACGTTGATCTCAAAAAAATGTCATAGAACTTAATTATGTTAACAAAAATACTTAAAATAAAAGCCTCACTAAAAACTGGTCTAGAATAATTTAAACACCGATTCACGTAATTAAAACGTTAGCAATACCGGTGTTAAACAATCTCTTTGTTGCATTGCCTAATCCACCACCTAATTTGTTATCAGACATCAATGAACACTTTTTTAAATTTTGTTTGGAATGGTTAATTTAATATAAGCAAACATATTGTAACAAAAGAATATACAGAAGATGATTTATTCTTTTGCTTTTGTAATATCTCTGCAACGCTCATGGAATTGTAGAATTGTCACCGGAAAATGATAATAAAAAATATTGTTAATGCTATGATTTTTTTTTCAAAAAATGTACAAACATAATTTCATTATCCTGAAAACCTTATTAACAAGATACAAAATGAATTTTGGAAAGACACATTGGAATTGTTTGTCGAACGTTGTAAAAAACGAACCATTTAATCATTAGCTGTTGCTTCAAAATCCAAAATTCTATAACCCATACATAACAATTGGTAGTAAAAGTGTCTTTATTAAATCATGGATTGAAAAAAAGCATTCATTGTGTTGGGGATTTTATGCACAGCCCTGAATTGTTAACCTTTTACAGTTATGAAGAGTTTAGCAAAGTTTATAACTTCCATCCAAACTAATTATTTTTCTTTGGAATTAGTAACGCAGTGAAAAAATATATGAAGCTCAGAAGCTCTCATGACACAAGTTTTATGAAGCCGTTTATCCCAACTAGCCTAAGACCTATTTTAGTAAACAGAACAGGTACAAGACCTATGTATGAAATAATTTCCAAAACCCAGCGTGTATTGATAAATGGTTGAACATTTGTTAATTATATTGACTCAAAACAATGGCGACATATTTTTGAGATGCTTTTTTTCTATTTCAAAGATACCAATTTACAGTGGTTTCAATATAGACTGGTACATATAATTATAAGTACAAACTCATTTTATTTAAAGTAGGACATGCCACTTCAGCCAACTGTACTTTTTGTGAAACTGAAGGTGAAACTACTCAACATATACTTCAGGAATGCATGCATGTCAATCAATTAATAACACAATTGTTTTTTAAATGTAATATGTTGAACCTTATTAATATGCCTTCCTTTTACTTGTCCTTGCATTGTCATGCATGAAATTAACTATTTTAACGAATCGTGCAAAAGTAAAGAATGGGAACTACATTTACCTCTTCACCAGAATGTGTGATATTTGACACAAGACGTATTGTATTATTAACTGTTTCTATAAACGCAGTGTTATATTGTTATTATATTGTTATTTAAAAGCGTTTGACTTTTAAATGTATAATATGTGCTATAACATGCATATATAACATCTACACTATTTACGGTATGAAGTGGTATGTCCTCGACCCACACTTACATATTAACGAGGATATTAGATTATGTTGGACGGAACAAAAGTTTAAAAAAATATATATACACTGTTGATGCTCGGATTAAGATCCGGTAATTTAGTTCAGGTTTATTTATTTATGTGCGTGTGTCTCAGCATTTTGCAATTTGTGTCTTGCTTTAATTAATGTGTTTTTCTGCATGAATATTTCATTTTTTATTAATTATTAATAAAGTAGTACGTCCATGTGAAATTAAATTGTATACATATATATTACAATATGTATATGAATAAAAAGTGTGTTCGATGATTGTACAGAACTTTCAATAAGTGAATTGACGCACATTTGTCAATATTATATTTAAATAATTTCCAGCCGTGTTTTGCTGTTATTTATTATCAAATGGATATGTCAAGCGTATAATTTGATATCAACTACATAACATGTGAATCAAACCTAATGCATTTATTTCTTTCTGCGACGATAATTAAGATTCCTGCTGCATATATCTAAAATAAAACGTATTTAAATATGAAGTTTTACTTTTGATATTAAACATAATTGAACGACTGATATATTTTCAAAATAACAATAACGCTATTGAATACGTTTTATTAAATTGCTAAAACGATAATTTTCAATTGAAAAAAAGTAAGAATGCGAACATTTTTCTAAAATGGAAGTAGAATCGAAACAATCTTTGTTGTAGTATCCGTTTGTTTGCTAACATCAACAGTAAGACACTTTAATCAATTGATTTTGTGTTCGTTTATCTATCTAGTTGCATAAGTTTGTCATAACGAGAACTTGTCAAAATATTTACATCTACTCTCATTAGATATTTTGTTCCACTTTCAACGTCCCGATGTGAGCTTGGGGTTACAGAGTATTATAATAATATCTTATAAGAATTATTACAAAGCGAATATCAAAATGCAACAGTAGGAGATCATTCTCATCATCGTTAGAATGTTCACTACCAAGGCATGTGACCAATCGTCATACATTTGACAGAGGACAAATCCAAACACAAATGAATAAAACTGGATTCACCAAATCGAAACTGTCAATGAAAAACAAAGCTTGTGTGGTCTTAACCGTTAAATTTCCAACCGCACCTCACACATGACCCAAAAGTAAAGTGTTTACAAAACATTTAGGAGAGCATTTTAAGTTAAATCATTACTATTCAAATAAAACTGCAAACAACATAAAAGTTTGAATCTGAAGACATATTTACTACTTCATGTTATCCAGAACAACAAAACTGTGACATTTTGAGTTATTGAAATTTTATTAAAACGGCGTAACATTTATCGATTTAAAATTTCATATTTGGTCTCCTTTTTAAATTTTAATGATCTTTATATGACTTCTAATTTTAATTTCTAATTTGTATTTCACTATGCTTGTTGCCAATTAAATACCGGGCACACAAGTTAGTGTTTACATGACAGGCATAGCAATTATGTCATGAATTGTCATGTTATACTAACTGTGTCTTATAAAACCAGTTCAAACTTCGAAGACAGGAATTATTGAAGAGACTTAATATTACATATTTACCACAAGCAATTAAGTATGCAAAGAAGCACCAATAACCATTACCGGGTGAGAATCTGCAGCTTAATTTAGTCTTTGAATGCGCTTTGAATGGTTGCCAAATACATGTGCGCTTGCAACGTTTCTAAAATGTAATACTGTCTTCAGAAATGTACATAGATAAACAAAATTGTTAAACACTTGAGCCGTTCTCTTTGAAAACAGGGTTTAATGCATGTGCGTTAAGTGTCATCCCAGATTAGCCAGTGCAGGACCTGACAGGATAATCAGGGACGACACGTTCTGCTTTCATGGGATTTTGTCGTTTACAGAAAGTCTTGTCTTAGCAAAAATCCATTTTAGGCGGAAAGTGTTATCCCTGATAAGCCTGTGCGGACTGTACAGGCTCAATTGGGACAACACTTTACGCAAATACATTAAACCTCCTTTTCACAGAGCACGGCCCATTTATTTGTTAATTTATCAGGAAACGTGATTGCAAATGCTAAGGAAACAAATAAAACGTAAGCAATGTGGTACAATACTGAAATTTGTCTTAATTTCGTTTTACTTATAAATTCGTTTCATATACTAGAATGGCTTCAATATAATATATAAATATTATTTGACAGAATTATCCAGTATTAAGTTATATAAATAAAAATCCCGTTAGCGTGAATTAACTTACCTTAAATACAAAATGAATTATTTTCAGTAATTGACTGATTGCTCATGTATCGACTACACTTATAGGATATATACAAAGTATAAATACATTAAAAAACAAATAAATACACAGTATAAAAACTTAGCAATTAGAAAACATAGTGTAATAGATTTAAACAAAGGTAAACAGTACGAATAACAAAATACAAAAAATCGTGATTATCAAAGACTGACATACAAGTATGTTATTATGTTATGTTATTTAAATTAATTTAGACAATGTTCTTTTTATTAAATCCACACTATTCTAAGCATCATTATTTTTCATGTGCGACTTAATAACGCAGTCTTCATGGAGTAATTCGCTCAATTGTAATCACAAGTATTGTGGGTTTTACATACTACATTCTTACTTTTGTTGTAATAAAATGAAATAATTGTTCACAACCAGGCTTCTGCAACACCCAATTCTTACTATTTGATACCACACCTAAATCAATGTGGTTAATGCTTTAATCCGATCGCAAATGTGTGTGTGGTTCTAATATATTTTTCTATATCCATTATACAAATATTTTGCAGATGCTCAAATTATTTCCTGCTTCATCTGCCTGTTCCCGTATTGCAACGATTACATACTCGCGGAAGATATATGATCGTTTCAGAGAGTCTTATAGATTACTTCTGGAAGTGGAGAGATAATCAATCATTTTAATATGAACCATGTTTGTAATATATTTACTTGTGATATTTTGACTTGACAATGTTTAATGATTGACGGCTTTGACGGCTGTTAGTTTGTTGAGCAGTGTTTATCATATTGATAAATGTAACTCGAAAAAATCAACATCGTCAAGAGACAAAATGATACATACTCTAACAAACCTATTGGAAGAATCCTAAAACGTTATTCTATATTAATAATATCACGTAGTTGTCTTGATTTTTAGACAATAATAATCATAAAATAATTAAAAGAAATAAAACTTAAAGATAATGTTCGACATAATAACGAATCATGCAAAATATAGCGCACACTCATACGTATTGCATGACGTATTTTAGTCACAGTGTTAAATTTTGCCAGATTCATTACTGATGCCACGAAACTACGTGAGGAAAAATTACAAGCATCTGTTGCGTCTTAAATAAATATTGTATGTTAACCTGAATATATTGTGTATCTATTACTTGTTTGCTCTGTTCTTGTTTGTTTATAATAGTTCACGTGTGTACATTATGTTTGAACACTTTTAATGTACTTTGTGTTTATCTGCATGATTGGATTTGAAATGTATTGATTCATTTTGACAATAATATGTTTTCTTATATGTAGTTGGTCAAAGGCCTTTTGCCGGTATTCCAATAACATACTTGAAATTGAACTTGAATAAAAGCTAAATAATCTTTTGCACAATACATAGAAGTGTTGTTTTTTTGCTTAAAATAAATATTGCGTCACAAAATATGTTTAATATTCTTAGAATACTTTCAAAATATGTGTTTCGAAACACAACTTTGATGATTGAAACAACATTCTTTCAAATTATAACGCTAACATCGTATTGGTTTAAAAGATTCAGTCAAAGTTATGATTTCAAATGGGGAGGAATTTATATACCCTTTCCAATAAAAAGTCAAGGAAAGGCCAACTTGCAACAAGCACACGATTTTTAACAAATGCATACGAACGCTATACTTTTTAATCAATACTTATGTATGATATGAGTTGGAGTTCTATTGCGACAGCATACAATCATCTGTGTTATGGTTTTAAATTATACGTTCATTATGAAGATAAGAACGCGTGCTAATTAACCCTAAAGGGTCCAGGCATCTTCAAAGCTGCATCTTTTATTCGGCAAATTACTCCGTAAAATAAAGTGAAAACCCATTTTAAAATTACCTATCGGGCAAAGCATTATCATATTATTAAGGAATGCATTTTGATTTATTCCGTGGTAAACTTGTGATGTTGTATACGCATTTTGATATGACTGTCTACCAATGAAAACTCATGATTGACGGTTTGTTTCATAGTATCATGTAATTGACCTTATTATATTTTTCAATGCGGAATTAAGGCATGTCAAATTCGTATTTCTGAGACATCCGTCTTTCTGTTTAGCGTATGTTTTTAAAGATTAATCGCATTATTTAAGAATAGGTAAGTGCGCATCTTGTATCATTATTTTATTTCAAAATAATCTATATGCTTAAAATTAATCGCCTATATTTTCAATAAGGAATAGCTATACCTTTTCAGGAACAGTTTTTAATACTAACGCAACCAAGAAACACTGTTATTAAAATAATGTGACAAATGTAAGCCTGTTTGCATAGGAGCAGACATTGTACTAAATCATCATTATTTTAGGAACTCGACATTGCAAACGAAACATTTATAATCTTGTTCTGACACTGAAAACGTCGACATAAGGAGTTTATGTTACGCCCTGATTATACCGAAATGTATCACATATCTGCACCAGAAATAGTTCTGAAATGTTGTCTTTTTAATTATCTCGCACTTGAAAACGTCTGCATTTTTGTAAAGGAAACACATTTATTATCAGATACTTTTTTCAATAAGTCAATATAGGGTAACGTATATTGTTTTTCACATCCTGTAAATATAACTTAAAAACAATTGTTTATAAAGTAGATACATTCTTACATATAGTTAAGATCACCGCATTTGAAATATAGAATCAAATCATAAGGGACTACTTTACTTAACTCTATAATATTAATAGAAAAAGTAAGTAAACATAAAGAAAACAGATAGGTATCGATATAATATATATATAAAACGCAGCATCAGTTTCTATCATTTTCGCAAAACCTATATGTGAGTTTGTTTACTGCGATGATTATCGGTTAATAAAGCATAACACACGTTTTTCTGTCCTTGAAACACACATTGGCAAAGACATTCTGTTGAATCGAGAAATACAAATAACTGTTCATATTTTCGGCTTTATTTCAATCTAATTTTTATTGAGCAACCGATACATTCGCAATTGTTCGCAGTTATATGAAGGCAGACATGAATACGATGCATTATTTCGACCTGCTTAACAATATTGTAAAGATTAACACATACTGAGGAATCCACATACAGCACTGTGGTTTGATAACATTAATTGTTATGTCTAATAAACAAAATAAACTCATCCCACTTTGCCGCACTTACTAATTCGTTCATATTAAATATAAAGAAGTGAAACTCCAGCTGCTGTAGCAGTATTGCATTGTCATAATATACAATTAGTTGGTCCTATATTTAAGGCAAGTGACCAATTGCCTAAACAGTGCAAAACATCACATTACAAAACAACATAAACACATATAAGAATAAAGCTGTGGTCACCGCCTTGGAACGGTCAATGAAAAGCATTAGGAGTTTAAACCGGTTTTAAAGCGCTCAACCTCACACTTGGCCCAGCAATATTCATGACACATATAAGTGTAAATAAAATTTAACCTCATAGCATTGTAACTCAAATTAAACAATAATAAAAGGGAATTTAACACATTCAATGTAATTACCATAATTTAATTACTCAATGGTAGAAAAGAGACCAGAGCAACAGAGTTACAACTTTTTGAGGAATGATGAAATGAAACTACGAACGAGTATCAACTACATCCCTTCTTTTTATAAAAAGGTTAAAGAATAAAGCATCATAAAGTTAATATTTCAGAACATCATCGCGCACATACAGGAAGAAACAAATTATAATTATGGCACTATTAACCATATGCATGCGAATAATGTTGGAAGAATGCATGCGCGCATGTAAAACTTTACTTTCACGATATGTTATGACAGACTGTCCGGGTCGCAAATTAATTGTAGTTTTACCACTTTTTTTTTAAAGACGTGTTTATTTAAGTATCCAAACCATAGGGCAAAACAGGTATTGTTAAACGTTTTGCGCTTCAATAATGTGTGTCTTAAGAGATGCTGTACCGAAAGCTTGTATGTCTTATTCGCATGTAAATGACAAGAAGCAAATAAAAGAAGCAGACTTTCGCTTTAAGCAGTAAAATAAAGAATTAAACCTACAACAATTCTATATCCGCACTCAGTTTTTTTTTACATTAGTCCATCAACGTGTTTAAAAAAGCTTGTTTATTTCATAAGAATACACATTTACTACATGCTATAAACAAACTATGAGAAAAAAATCGCGTAACAAATACGAATATGGATTGATCTTAACTTTTAAACGTGAGTACTGCAATAACAATAACACATTTTTATGTTAGCTGTAATTTAAAGATTGGTGATAAATGCATCTGCATGTAGGTTAATTTACATCTGTATGACATAATTTAATTAAACTAATCCCAACAAGCAAATACTTCGTATGCGGATATATAAATAATATGCATTTCGCATTTTCAAATTGTCACCTTAGACGCATCTGTCTTGTTGCATACATGATTGACGCGATACCATTAGAAGGTCACTATGAGTTTACTGATGACGTCAATTGAATAATGCTTCAAGGAAAGTCTGTATAATTGTACGCAGACCATAAATGATTAAAGCGAAGCATTGAGGTCAACTTGAGTTTACTGATGACGTAAACTGTATAATATACTAGGGAAAATAGCCACTAAAAGCTATTTGTTCCCGAATGTAAACACAAACATATCTCATAGAGGTCAAATAGACTTGAAATTTGATTGACACTGTTTTGGTAAATACTTTCATACCACTGTGTGAATCTGATACAATGAATGTGTTTTCTTATTTAACGTCCTGAATAATATACAATTAACTTAATAATTTAACTAGATTCCAACAAAACGTGGATACCCCATTTTATACTTGAAGACATGCATATATTGTGGATGTCAGCCATATTTTTACATAACTGCAAATCCTTTTTATTGAACAAAATACACTTAGGACACAGATCGGATCAATCTTCATGAAGTTTAATAGGTAAGTCGGCAAAACTACATAACGGTCCTTTTTATTGATTAAAATACACTTAGGGCACAGTTCGCGTCAATCGTCATGAAGTTTTATTGGTAAGTCGGCAAAGCTACTCGCTTACAAGAAAATAAATTAATAAAAGCTTAAACATGTGTGAAAGTTAACCGAAATTACTTAGGGCGTTTAATAAGATTAGCATATTCATTAAACTTACTATTTAAATATCAAATATATCTGCTTAATAGACTAAAGCATCGTGAAAATGATACAAATATTTGATTAAGTATGTAACCCTTCATAGTATATATAGTACATGTAGTTAATAAAAAAAATTCGTAAGCCAAAAATACGAGTAGTCAACCTGGGTGGATGGTATACGTTATTCACATATCCGTGTCAACAATGGAATAGACATCATATAACGTTTATAATTTCCTGTAATTATTTGAAAAAGAAAACAAGAAGAAAAATACGCACTTTTTAAATAAATGTATCTTGCTTACGAAGGGAGCGAGTCAAAAATGTTATATTTTTGTTTAAAGCGTACGAGGCTATACTCATTCTTTTCAATGCTTTATATTAAGCAAATGATTGTTTGCTGAAATCGTCGCCACTAAATTAGAAACTATTTCTACAACAAAACGCTAGATTAGCCAACCGTTATTATAATTCGTATGCAATAAAAATCTTAAACCAATTATATAGAGATTAAGCTGGACACACTACAACTAATAAACAATCAGCAATATTTAAATATTTTAAATGAATTCAGGAATGCATTATTGTGCAAGTATATAGAACTCCATATTGCTCATGATAGTTCCCACGATTCATTTTTATTATGTATGGGTATATTCATTAAATAAAATGCTTTACATTGAAGAAATGATTGTTTGCTGAAATTGTCGCCATAAAATTACAAACTATTTATTCTACAATACGCAAGATTAGCCAACCGTTATTATAATTAGTATGCAATAACAATCGTGATGCCATTATATAAAGATACAGCTGGACACACTTCAACTAATCGACAATACGCAATATTTCAATATTTACAATTATTGCACGAATGCAGTATTGATAAAGTATATGGAAAAATTCATATTACTCATGATAGTTGTCATGATACATTTGTATTATGTTGTTTTAATGTTCGCTAAATTATATCGACGTTACTTGACTGCCAGTAAAGATGACTACATTTATTGTTTTAATTTTAAAAACTCGAGCCATATCTGGAGTATTTTACAACTGCGCAATGAAATCAAGCAGTTATCAGCTGATATTGATACTTATTCACACCTGTTGCAACAACAACTGAGTTCTCAGCCATTGATCAGTTAGCTGAAAGAAAGATTGCAGCTGTTATGTAGAGAATCATTTCCCTATAGTTATTTAATCGATTGGTGAGGATTAGAATACAAGTCGGTGAGGCTTGTCGAGCCGTTGTTTATTCGATTCTGGTACATTGCATAAAGATAGGAAGTATCCTGTTTTCTGTTTAGCATTACTCCACGTCCCATTTTTTAAGGAAATAATGAAACATATTCTCGCTAAGATGCTTGCTTTTTATCAAGCGGAAAATAAATTATACCGTGACGTTCCTGGTTCTCTTTAGTTCAGATGTAATTGATGTTTATAATAAATACCTACATTAATTTTAATAATATTTTAATTGAACAAATACATATATAAACAGTGTTCAACGACTATATTAGGATCAATTATTGCTCTGATGCTTTTATAGCTTTCGAAATGAATTAGTAAACATATGCGTGGGCAAAAAGTGATACAAAACACTCAATCTATGATTTCAAGCTAGGTAATGATGATTTGAGAGATTAATTTCCTTAATGTTTATGCTGTCCAATATGAAGTACTATTTATACCAGCTTAATGATGAGATTGTATCGGTGATTGTAATTAAACTAAATGAAATGTACAACTGTGTATTATAAGCGATACCGATGTTGTACCGTGTAAGTTATTGAGTGGCTACGGATGTACACTTGCATATTTTGTGTGCTAAATGTTAATAAATTGCAAAGTAAACAACTATTGCTATTGACTAAGTACATCAGTATTTTAACTTTACATATATATGCAAGTACAAGAAACTAACATACACAATGTAGATTTATATCTAGATAACAATTGTTTCCAATATACCTTGATTCTTAGTGAAAATACACGAAATATATATAAGAGGTGGACTAATTAAATTCGTGTGAAAATGTCCATACACTTACAGAGGTAATTACGGTATTGTCTCGAGTTGTTTTCGCTCTTTGCTTAATAATAAGACTTTTTGCTATGTTGCAGGAGCTTTGTGCTTCTTTTATTTGCCTGACATCGCTATATGTTGGCCATTACTGGTAAATAAATGTGTTGTGGTATACTGGTTGAGCCCAGAGTCCACTAACCCCTCAATAAAAGCGAGTTGACATAAATGTTCTCCAGACGCTGTTGCTCGTGTTAGATAATCAGGTTACTTTAATTTTCAGTAAAACCAAACCAACGTGTTTTGTGCAGTCAATGCAGATTTCGGAATTCGATTGCTTTTCAAAACATCACTTATTTTCCCGCGACTTTTAACAATAAAGACATACTTGAAATTCAAAATAAGAGCATTTTGAAGCTAGAGGTTTACATTGAGAAAAATAAATTTGACCCGAGTGAAATCAAAGGACAATCATCGTATTATTTGTTGTAGCTAACATGCATTTCAATATGCAGTGAGAACAAAATGCATTGTTCATCAATAATTAATGTCAACCACGTGTTGGAGACAAAAATATGCACGAATGATTGGTGCTTTTAAGATATGTCGTGTGGTTTTATTGCGTGCATTTTTCGGTTGTTAGCATCATACGCCGAACCATAATGAATTGCTAGTACAAATGATTTAAGTACGAGAGGTGCAATTGATTTCTATAGGGCTACATTGTACGATAAATACTTGTTTTATTGATCATTTGTTCATAGTTATGTACGAACATTAAATTTAAGGCATTTAGATTTCATCATTATTTAACATTTCTCTCAATACATTCTGCTATAAAGGTTCTATACTGTATTTGCAAGACATTTCAAACCCCATTTCAATATCTAAACAATATTGTAATTTGCAGTACATTGTCGTAAGGTTTCTTTACAACTGACCACAAAAAAATATGTAATAATGATTTTGTTTATGTATAATTCTGCATTTACATGGTGCAAAACGCATTCTCAGTTAATTCAAGCAGTGATTTGTTTACCATAGTAAAAAAAAGAGATTACTTTTAGGCCTGACGATTACAATCAAAATAAAAAAGCATGCATTACTACAAGTTTAACCTACTTGTTCATTTATATCAAGATGGAAGTTTCAGTGTACGTACCGATAACAATAAATTAGCTTCATGACCTTTATAGAAGTCACTTCATTAACGACTTTAAAACAAATAATGGCTAAATTAGAGCGTGTTTTTTTATCTTTTACTTTTGCGTGCTCACAGCTTTTGTCTTGACTAATTAAGTTTTATTGTTTTATCAAACACGTCACACGCTTCTAATTTCAATCTAATTTTGTAACTTGACTAGGTCAATAGCCTCCCAAGAAGTTCAGTAATTGGATATCGATACACTCTGTACATCAACTCGTCGATTGTGTTACCTAGTTAAAAAGAACCCCGTACAAAGTTTGTTTATAGAAAACTCTCCGTTAAGATCTGTATATCTATATACATATCTTAACACATCGAATATTTGTTAAATAGTATACTTCAAATTAGGAATCGTAAATGTACTTGATGTTGATGTCGTTTATATAAAATAATACACTTTGGATAAACAATACTTCGTTTAATTAATTCCACATGATTCCCAAATCGCAAACCTAAGGGACACGTTGATCAACGAACGACTTAATACAAATTACCTCCCTAAGATAATGTTTTATATATAATTTTACTTATATAGTTACCGATGTACACGTATTCTTTTATATTTATATGACGGCAAAAATGTATATTAAATAAATCTTTAATACGTTGATTATACAAAAAAAATGAATGTTAATGTCTGAAAAAGGACATACATTATATTTATTGCGCCAAACACATTTTTATTATTCAACCGTTGAGCATGTGTTCATGTTGGGTGAAAAGCTCGACCACATGTATTGTATTGGTATGTTCACAAACTATGCTGCCATGTTATTCTGTATTTGTATTGCCACCCAGATGGTATGTATTAAGTCAACATATTTACTTCTTATAGTGTATATACCTTTTTCTGTAGCTCATGATGTCACTTTTAAGGCCTTACTGTCAGAAAATCTTTTACAACAATACTAGTTGTCTTTGTTAATATCTAAGTATAATATCAACGTTGGAATATCCACCCGCAGTAACCGTAAAAAGGGGTGACCATGGTCATAAATCTGGGTGACTTACAAAGACTGAAGTTTATTTTGCCATGTTTCCGGTTTAAGACTTTATATCCGTCACGTCATTTTGCTACTTAATCATTCTGACATATACTCCAAAACATATCATTTTGAAGCAAAAGGTATTTTAAGTTGTTATATACGAATTCAGTTTGCACAAGTTGAGGGTCAGACCGAACAGCTAGATCAGAAACCGCGCAAATTCTTAAAAACTTGGACACAAGATGCTGAACAGTTGTCAACGAAAAACAGCTGATAGCTGGCAGTATTGCATTTCAGCATGTATTTTATCCTGTTACGGAATGAAAAAAGCTGTATAATTTTATGCATTATCAAACCAATACAATTGTTAATTTATCTGCATCATGTCGATATTATCGGATCATGTAATGCAAGAAATAAAATGTTTTTGCACAAGAAAATATATCAATGTATGACTATTTTTTTCACAAAACCATGTGCATGAAAATAAATAGAAAATGTATATTTGTATAAACAAATAACACGTTATAAACACGTAGATTTCCATACGGATGGTCATTACTACAGTTGCGAGTGTCTGCAATGAAGTCTATAATTACGATGTAAAAATGTGGCCAAGATCGAGTATGAATCATAAAACGCTGTAAGATTATGTTCGTGTTTACCTATTAGACATGTTTTATTGCGTAATATAAAAACATAAAATTGCCTGTCCGATGCGGTTTTATACTGTTTTAAGAGGATATTGCTAAACAAAAGTTCCAGTAATGCAATTAAAATGCTGTTACCTTCGTCTTAGCTGTTCTGTTAAATTGTTTATGTATATGTTCGCAACAAGTTATGTATTTATCGTTATAACTTAAAACATAGCATGCAATACTCAATTATATTATATGGGTTATCTTGTATAAGAAACCATACGTCTGTAACTTATTACAGTAACAGTGTTTTTGGTGAATAAATAGCTTTTAATTCATAATAATGATAGCTTTCAAGATCAAATTACGCAAAAATGGGTCACACGTTGACAACAGCAAATTGATAACGTGCAGTAATGAGTTATGATAGTACCTTAATCGGATCTGAGTGGATGCTGATTCGGAATAACACGAAGTGTATGCAATTGCATTGATCAATGTTGGCGTCACTACAATTGTCTATCCTAGCACAAATACGTACGACTCAATTTTTAACTTATAATACGTTTGCGGAACATCCATCAATATGATCTTTAAGCGTGTTTACTTACAATAATGATTGCTAACCCTAAAAAGGGCTCCAATTGCACGATTGACGATAATGCATGTAAGTGAAGTCCGAATTGCGTGATTGGAGATAATGCTATCAACGGGTAAAGCGATTTGCATAATTAATGTTTGGACCTCCTAAGATATTCCACAATAAGGTCAATATCAAGGTCAGAATGAAAGTCGGATGATGCTGGTGCTTTAATATGATTTAATGACATAATCCATGCAAGGATAACGCTTTAAGTAAGAATAAATATGTAACCTCAAGTGTGTCATTTGACAAACCAAAACTTCGAACCCTCTGACTCGAGGTACACAAGAACGTCAATGACAATATCAACCTGAGGTAAAAGTGACACTTATTTGTTGTAAACACAGTTGTATGCAAGTATTAAAGCTTTGTAGGAAGCAGTATTGATGTTATACGAAACGTGCCATTTTGGGTTAATAACGGTCGGACGCACGGGCAGACGAGCAAACAGACGGACGACGTGCCGATCACTTTATTTCTCCTGAATCAGTAGATTATGTTGATCAGAAAACAGATTTACCCTCACAACTTAACTCATTGAGTTTATAGATATTGCAAATGAGAATAACACTTATTATACAGGTTAAAACAATGAAATACATGTAGCAGCCTCTTACATTATATTCGCAATTGTATTTACGTTGACTACCTTACAATATGAACAATTATATCGTGTCGTTTAATTGCATGCGAGTATTTTTACCGAATTTCCAAAATATGCCGATTTCAAATTTTGACACTTCATTCAAAGCGCAGTGTTGTTTAGTTCCCAACTAAAGTATTTTAATATACTTATCAGAGGCATAATTATATTAAACTGATTGATTTTTTGTTAAGTCGCATTGTTTGTATCTGCATGTTGTTATTGCATTTCGTTCTAATCGAGTAGTCGGTTGAGATATAATCGTAACACAGTTAGTATCTGATGGTGTATGGGATATAAACCCTCAGTAATTTAAATTTAAGCAGTAATTGAAATTACTGAGGGTATATATCTCAAACACCATCAGTTACTAACAGTGTTACGTATAATACTCTTATGAATTGCGTTTAAGTCATTTTTAAAACACTAATTATTAATTTATAATATTCCACTTTTTGACACCGGAAACTTAATCCTGACATTATATGGAATTTCACATTTCTTATAAGAAGGTCGTGACTAAAATGTTTATATTATGTATATATATATATATATATATATATATATATATATATATATATATATATATATATATATATATATATATATATTATATATATATAAATGTCTATATTTAAACATCAGGTTTTGCCGTATAACAGATCATTCTTTATTTTAACGTCATATGATAAATGTTCTCAATTTAACCCCCGCCCATAACCCAATATTGTGTTATCATACTCTGCTGTGGTTTGCCTTCGTTTCAGCCCAAAGCCAAGTACAACAGTTGCAACAACATTGAAGCATTCAACCATTTATCAGTTATCTTAGATAAAAAGATACAGGTGTGCTCTGACATTATATGATTAACCTCTTCGCCAAACTGAATGCACCATGCAGAGGACTGACATTTCTTCAATTGCGATTCTGTTGTCATTTATACAAAAACTTCTGTACCTTTGATTGTCCGTGGTTTACGTACCAAGTCATTTATAGAAGTTTCCCTGATTGGTGTTAAGCCAATAGTTTAACGGCAGTGCGAGGAACAAGGAAAGGTCTTCACAAAGAAAGTCACATTACACTGTAAGTATAAACAAAAGCTATGAATAAGACGCGTGCATTTGATATTTCTAACACGAATGACGCTTTTATTAATTAGCATACCTTCGGAAACATGTTCGCTTTGTGACCTTCCTGATTATTGTTAGTCTAATGGAAGTTGGTGTTAAGTATCTGTCTTTCTGAGAAAAGTGTATGCAAATATAACGGATTGATATAAGGTTATTACTCTTTAAGTAACGCTCCTTTTACAACTATACATTTTATGGTTTGCTTAATATATGTATGAAAATGGAAATAAATATAATTTGTTCAGAGTAACACATTACAAGCGGTTAAAATATTGTTATATCAAAATAACGATAAATATTTTAGATCAAATGTCACATGTAATATTACAATGATATTTCCTTCCACACTACAATTGGTGTGTGGTTCTTTTTGTGTGTTTTTGTTAATTCGTCGTATTACTGATAAAGAATATATACAATTAAAATGTATATAAGTTTAGATGTTAACATAATGTGAATTTTAGATTTATAACCGTTATTATTAGGGTAATTAAGGATGGAATTGAGACACGAATATTGTTATATACATTTTTTAAATATACGTATGATTTGTTATTCATTTTATCTTTTTACGGATACTTTATCAACTCAAAGAGAGTAAGTTGACATTCATTTTAATATAGTCCACGTTTTTTTTTCCAACGGTGAAATGTCATATATTGAAAAAGTCAAAACTGAAATTCTCTCTAACCAACACGTTAAATTTGAAACTGGTTTTGATACATTATAAGATACTGGCAATCGATATATAATGAGAATTGTAAACAAGAATTGGAACTGCTGTTGACGGATGATGATTACTGTCTGATAATAATCTCTGCTTTACATTAATTCGTTCGCACTGGCAGGGTTTTAAATTGCTTATGTTTCTTTTAAATTTTAGAGAATCTTTCCTCAAAAAAGACGTAAACGTTCTTCTTAAACTTCGTGAATATATGAACACATTTATACAGATATAAACACGGTGAATTTTGCAACAATCGGAGATCATAAGCGTAGTCAATTATTTCTTGCGAGTGACAATTCGACAAACAGTTGAAGATAATACATACTAGCTAAGTTGATTTATTAATGATATATTTAGTCAATCGAAAATGTAATTGACTTCTTAAGTAAGTTGTTTGTTACATGAATTTCGCGACACGTTTTTTTAAGTTTTATTTTATTGCAGACATTACTTTCTGAAAATTTGATAACATGAGCAATCGAACAAAAGAACATTACAATTGTGTTCTTTTGAGGGTTGTATAGAATTGACTAACCAACGACACATGATATTCACGTTCTATTCTGTTCATGTCACATAATATACGATTTATACATTTACGACTCGGTCTTTTGATGTTATGTAAATTTCGATTTCAATTCTTAGCCGATATACTGGCAATTGGAATTTACTCTTGGCAATTGCATATTTTGTTTTATTTAGATAGCCGGGATACTTATTGATAGTATTGTTCCGTATTTGATTGTAATTATCTTCTATCCGTTAGCATTAAGTAAGCTGGGCTTCAATTAACATTTATTTCATCCATAATTCCGATCTACATCCCTGTGCTTACGAGAATGGTTTTCACAGTCCAAGCCCAGTTTTGATTGTTATATATTTGACCGTTGTCCGCAAATGTTATATTCGACCATCATAACGCTGCTTTTATTTAAAGAAAATTGTTAAAACTAGTATGTATTTATGTTAATCATGAGTGTTTGTTTAAATCGCAATCGCCCGATCTCTTCATACAACCAACAGAGATTTATTGACAACACTTCGAGATTTTTTTCTTAAAAACGCTGTATGTTTTTCCGCTTTATTGTTGGTTTCCATACCTCAAATTATTAGTTTCATACAGATGCTACGTGGGTATCAAGTAGTTCGAGTTTGCATTTGTATATGCTAAATTCATACTTATTCAAGAATAGTCGATGCATTGATTTGCAAGACTGGTCTTTCTGTTTTGAAATTGTCTTCTTTATTTTAAGTAGACTACTTGAAGGTATTGTTTTATTCTAGTTTGTCGTTGTATAGAAATAAATCAACATTAGTTTAGCGAGCTCCTTTTTAAAAGAAAAACTTTTGTTTTAAGTGTATTAATTATTCTATAACCCCATGTTACAGTTAGTCTCTCTATATATAGTCTATGTCGTCAAGCACGGTTCGTAGCCCTGTTTGGAAGGGCGCGAAAATCATTTCGTCGTCGGCATGTAAGAATCAACTTTTATATATGTGTGTATGTGTCCCAATTATTTAAAAATAAACTAACATCAAAGATGAACTTGAGTGCCCTAGCTTAACAGCTTGTGGTATAACTCTAGAAAGTGTTTGCATATATATATATGCATCTCGTACGTAACCACTGATTTGCTACTTATGTAATGATGTACATTTTAGCTTAGTGGAAGACGTTTTCCACGTTGGTTTTTATTCGGTTGTGGAGAATATTCTTTTCGTACGATGCGTCTGTATTTAATATTCTGTTCGTAGCAATGGTCTGTAGCAAGTATAATGTTTGTAAAAAAAGTTTGTGGTGAATATTCCGTTTTTACTATGCGGCTCTATTAAAAAGTTCGTTAGTACTAAGGATGTTTAGTTGAAACGTATTTACTTAAACACGAATGCATTTACATATATATGAAACATACACCATTTGCATATTGGATTAAAACGGAATTTTATGTTCTTACCAATCACCTTAAAAAAATAGCATGTTCGTACCAAGTATCTGTAGTGAATATTATGTTCGTAAGAAGCGCATGTAAATATACTTTTCGTGCAAAGCGCATAACGTTCGTAACAACCCTCTTTATTGAGTATTACGTTCGTACCGGGCGTCTAAAGAGAGTATTGTGTAAGAGAGTACAAGCGTCTATATTAAAGATTTTGATGGATAGTAAGTTGGTTCCTTTTTTCCTAGTTCCTTTTTCCTTATCCGAAAAAAGGAATAAGGAACTGTTCCTTATTCCCTATTCACGCGTTACATATTTGTTATAGGGTTTTAAAGAACAATGATTCAATTATTTCTGATGTAAACCAAAACAAAATAACTCGAATACTGTAACATTTACTTTATGTTTTACGTTACATATTCATGTTTCTTCTTCGCGCTTGCATAGGATTTCTTGTTTCAAGCGAACCGATATTTTCTAATTCGAATACTAACTTCACATCAACAAAACCTAAAGCATATACTGTTATTTTACATTTATGTTATATAATAGTGAAACATTGTACATTTAAACATGTTTGTTTTCATTTATAATCCAGTTCCTTATTGGCGGTTGAATCAGGAAAAATGAACCAGTTCCTTATTCCTTTTTCAAGCCGAATAAGGAACTGGCATTTTCGTACTTAAACATCAATGAAATTGATACAAAGTTAACCACATATTAATGAACATATTATATATATATTGTTTGTACATGTAAAATACTAATTGCAATATATTTCTACTAAGTTTTAAGTGATGATAATCCATTTCCTTATTCGATTTGAATAAGGAATAAGGAACCAGTTCCTTATTCCTTTTTCGCACTGAATACGGAACTGTGTTATTATTAAATAATATTAGGTAGAAACATATTGCAGTAAAAATATTTTTAACTTCGAACCTACATAGACCATGATTTTCATAGACATTTAATATTATATGGTTAATTTCAATTTATGTTTGAGTAAGGCAATACTATTTCCTTATTATCGTCTTCAGAATACTTGTTTTTAGCGTGTATCGTCACATAGAATATAAAAAAAAATCTGACAGAATATGTCCATATAACATATATAAGCTTAAATCACCCACACACCATCTAAAATATAACATATCCGAAAGTTATCGTCCGAAATACAGAATAAGGAACTAACTTTACGCCCAATTCCTTATTCAGAGGCCATAATTTTGGATACTTTCATTTGGATCATTTTAGAATAGCACAGCTTTATATTCGTTATTATTGGCGTTTTTTGTGTATGATTTGTTACTTATATCTCTGGTACAGTTCTTGAAGTCTTATCTGACCCTGAACTTTGGTCAAGACTATATAATAGCTGAAAACTAAAGATGTTTTAGATTTCTTGTTCCGTTTGTATACGTAAAACTGTTACGAAGGGGTATGATTAAGAATGCAAAATGATTTCAAAACGTCTCTATAAAAGAAAGACTGCACAGGAAGCAGCGGTCCAAGTGCCACTATAAGAGTGAAAAGTTTCATCGAAATGCCTCAATATTTTCTTTTATTTTATAATTGAAACGAAAAAGCGCGCATCCTAGCTGTAAAGGTGTGTTTTCTTCTGATATATGTTTAGTGCGAATACGCGTTTTCTCGCTCATGCAGACCGACAGTACATTCGGCGACTTTCAACCCCGGTACAAGACGAGTGCTAATGTTCCGGACAGAGTTGTCATCATTGCGACATCACTGATGTCACAATAAAGCGAGACTAAACAGGAAGCAGCGGCCACGGTGCCTCTATTAGACTGGAAAGTTTCATAAAAAATTCCTCTGTATTTCGTTGTCAATGTTGTTGATTTTTTTCAATTAAAAACTAAAACTTACATAGCTGTAATTGGGTGGTTTTATTTCAATAGATTTTCTATCTCCGAAAGCGCGTTTCCTCGCTTTAGGATGACTACGTTACATCCGGCCACCTTCAAAATTTGCGCACGATTAAAAGTCGTGTGAACCGACAAAATGGCACTGTTCTCGGTGGTTATATGTGATATCTTAAGATATTGCAACTGGTTACGCTTTCCTAATTCAGCCGCGAAAACGGCATCTGGTTATGATCACACAAGAATACTAAAAAGAAATGTATTGTAATAAATACATATTTTTTTTGTTCCCAACCTACATATACAGTGAAATTCCTTGATTTATGCGTCTTTTAAATCATTTTATTTTATTTGTTAAGTAAGAAAATACCAGTTCCTTATTCGATTAACATCTGGTCTGAGAATATATTTCATTCGTGTATGTATTGCAACATTCATGGATTACATGCCTGCAAATTAGTTTTGTTTTCCGTGTAATATTGTGAAATACAGGTTATTGGCAACAAGTGTAAGATGCAGTGACAATGAAGTAACGTTTGTTCTTATGATTATTTCTATTGTGTAAGAATATAAACGGACGACTTATATCCAAGTGATCGGGGGGTAAATGCCAAAGTCGCTTGAAGATGAGTCTATTATAATTATCAGACTAAAAAGCCTTGGGCCTTTTGTCATAATGACCGTTACACGAGAATTTAACATCAATTCAATGAGCAGACACGTTCAATATTTGGTGGGGCTGAATGATAACTTATTCTTTCTGTTTACATGTATAAGAACCCATTGTCAAAATGCAGAACGATCAGTGCGCTTTAAAAGTGTTGCAGTTTTTATGCACAATTCTTCAATTTGAAAAAAATAAAACAACGTTATGGCTAAACTGGGTAATTTACTGCTGAAAATACGAATCATGCATGTTGCATTTTTATTTTTTATTTCAAAAAGTAAACGGTAAATCTATATTTTTCTTGGTATTTTTGCTGTATAAAGTGTATCTATAAAAACTAAGCTCAAAATATTACTTAAATGATACTAGTTTGAATTTTATGACACTTTGTTTTTAACCAACCCAATTTTTACTTGGCTGAAACCACTTACATTTCATAGCGCTCTTCCATGGATAATAATTTATTAAAAAATGTCTGTAAAAGAATACTCATTTCATCTTGTTTAAACTTTAAACACCTGTACTGCATCTGTACACACCAACTGCATGCCCATATTTGGAAATCTGGATGAATTATGGAACTTTCATATACTCCAGGGGTACAAATAAACTGGACAAAAGCCGAGCGTGGGGGCGGTTTTGAAAAAAGCAGTATTTTTTTTAAGCATTGAAAGTCTACCTAAAAATGTGCATGTAGTTCAGAGAAATGATGCTGATTAAGAAAATAGTAAAAAATATATTTGGAAAGGTGTCACATGTGCGCTACCTTAAAACGAGTATTTTTTAAAATATTATTAAATGTTTTACAAACACATTCGTCTCGTTTCAATTGACAAGTATTAGAGTGTTTATTTACATTTCGAACAAGTTGTCGTGGAGACGCTTTTAGCGGGCTTGGAAAAATCAGTAGCAATAAAATATGGAATAATGAAGTATACACGGGGCACTATCTATATCGGGACTGCAGTACAGCAAAACTTCGATAGAAATTCACGAGTTCTGTAATCGTGAGTTTGAATCCCTCTGGAAGAAAAAACTGTGACGAAAAAATGTATTGATTTGCCTTGTAATTATATTATAATCTTATCATTACTATACTATATGTAGTAAATAAATATCAATCTGAAATAATGGAATAAGCACTGAAACAATAGTCAACACATTTTATTATTTAGATAATATACCGTCGATATGTTTATTTATTATTTCTCCATTCAACATGAATATCACATAAGACATTTGATCGATTGTTAACATTAATACAAAGTGTACGCTCTTTACATAAGATAATGATACCTGGGGTAGATTGACAAAAAGCTTGTTATTTTTTAGTTTGAACGTCCTTAAAAAGAGACACACACAGATAATAATTTTATTTTCGCCTGCATATGAAGTTAACGAGTCCATTAGTATATATTTACTCTTTGAGAAGTTTTCCATAACAAAAATATTGCAATTTTTTAAATAATAATATGCCATAAAAACAACGTTTACAATAACCATTTTAAACAATGTGATGCAGTTTTACATCGAGTCGCTCCATTGTATGCACACTAACTAATATTTCCATTATTAACTACACCTACAATAAAAACATAATCGCGAAATTTGGAAGAATTGTTCGTATTGCTTAAGAACAAGTAAGTGAAATGATAATTATTTCTGTATTGTTTCAGAGTATAGGCGGTGGATATGTTAGATCACTGTGCGGACCCTTTTAGGATGAAAACAACAACAGTGCATTCATAAATGTTTAATGAGCAGGGAGAAAATATTACATAAATGATACGAGATTGTTTGGAAGTCCAGCATACCGAATGTAACATCACATGAAACTTGGTGTTTCAATGGAATTGTTTTAAAATGATTTCAAGTTGTGTTTGATACGTCATAAATTGATTCATTTATCATCCGACCTAAACACTTAAGTTATATAAAAATAAAATACCTTTTGGAAAGAAACATGAACAACACAAAGTAAGTTTCTCAGGGAACCGAGCTCCTTTGGATTAAAACGTAAAAGGTCATCTGAACTTTGATTTTGTGTAAGTCATTAATATCTTAGCAATACCCGTTATGTCACAAAAATTGAAGAAATCAACAGAAGCATTCCGAATATATTCAGTCGTTTTGCATTTATAATAATCCATCGTTACTTTCAAATGATGAATACTCGTACACAAAAACATCTGTTTAAGTTTGGATCCTTAGTGTTATTTTTCTCCCTAATGAAAAAATTCATTTTATTGTTTTCAACCTTTCATACATAAATAGAATAATTTCATTTCGTAAATATGTGATTAAATCTCTTTAACATGTTTTGAGCATTCTCGAATAAATGGATTGACTACCAATTGTTCACCTTCCTATTGAATCGTTAAATTGAAGAGATTGGAAAACGCGAGATCGTCAAGTATATATCCACACACAAACGATAGGATCACTTTCCGTTTGACATTAATTCGATGCCAGATTATTTTAGAATATTTCTGTTCATTGCGTTTGTTTATCTTCAAAGCGATGCATTTCTCAGTATGAATTAGTTCCCGAATGATGCCTCGCACTGTCCACATAAATGTAAAACATGCAATAACGTTGCAAAATTAATGGTGATTTGTTGGCAAAATTGTTGATTGAAAACAAGAAATTACAATTTACATATAAACTGATTTATTAAAAGGCCAGTTGTATATTAATTTTAAATGTTGTTGAAGCGGGTATGCACGATTTTTATATGTGTTAAATTGTAATATATTGATAAAAAATATATTACAATAACATAAAATAAGCAAGAACAATCATACATTGAAGACGAATTTCATGAAATACAGCAAAGACAAATTAGCACCCCGAGGCGATTGTGACGAAGATATTTCGTACATATTTTCCTACAATAACCGAAACATTCGTCTTTTTATTAGGATCGGAGTTTGTGTTCGTACGTCGTATGAATGTATATCGTTGCAGGAAATTAAAATGATCCGTAAACTAAATTTAGATTCACATCGTACATACATGATATACATGCTGGCGCATTTGACTGTACATACATTTTCGATTTCAGAATTAAATATGTGGCGTACATCGCATTTTTCGACACAGGTTCTTTTTAACTTGTATTTTAATTTATATTTAAATATATGTTTTTTTATTTTTAACAATTTTTTATAAATAAATAAATATTTGACAAAACCGTGCTTACCCGCTTTAGCCAACTTCTATTGAACATGTCATAAAAGTATTCTGAACATCTTTTCGACGTTATGATGGTATGACGAATTTTACGAACAACGGAAATAAAACATGTCTTCAAGAGGAAATGGCTGTAGACAATTTAACACCAACGTCCGGTATTAATTTCAAATTATCTTGGTGACAATCAAGATGTGTTTTTCTGTCAACGCCACACTCGATTTAGATTTGCTGGTATGTTATTCCGGGTTTTCGCTTTAATTGCACACTTTTTGGGAAGTTAAAAGTATTATTGCCGTACAAATATTGTTATAGTTAAATCGTCTGATTTCGAAATGATTTTTTAGTATTAATCAAATACTGGTTGTCTAATGGTTGTACTAAAATGTCATCATTTTTGTAATGAATTGTCGTTGAACATTATATTTGTTAATATGTGTACACTTTTTTACAGAACAGAACAGAACAGAATAGTTTATTGTTGACTTAAGCATGTGAAGCTCATCGTCATTAACATACATATAAATAAATAACAGCATGCGTGGAAGTACACACAAAAACACACATCATTGTAAAGAATAAATAATCTAAATTAACACGAAATAAACATATTTCGTGAACATATTTCGTGAGAATGGTACATGGATGGGTTTAATACACAGTGGTCACACAATGTTATGCATATATGTTTACAAATATAGGTATAATTACATATTTCTGACCTTATTTTTTTGTACAAAATGTATTTCTATTTAACACTACATATATAACGGCCACCGGAAAAACTTTGCGAAACCGAAATTTCGCAAACTTAAGTACCCTTTTTCTTAAAGATTTGCTACTTTGAGACATAGTATGCGATAAAAGTCTTATCGTTGATTAATAATTGGTTATTTTCACTAAAAAAACGCGTTTTCTTCACTATGTAATTTATAAGCAAAGTTGGGGTCCCCATGGGATTTTTGCATTTTCCCATGGGATTTTCGATTATCCCATGGGATTTTTTCTCCCATGGGATTTTTTTTCTCCCATAATTTGCAAATGGGAGAAAAATCCCATGGGATTTTGAACATTTTAAAAAACGTGTTTTATTTGCGTTTGCAAGTATTTTAACGTTATTTAAGGACTGTATATTGGTTTTATGCCAATTATATATAAAAATATTTAGTAATAAAAAAATCCCATTTTAAAATGGGAGAAAAAAATCCCATGGGATTTTTTTCTTATTTTGAGAGATTTATTCATGAAACTTTCAGAAACATCATATTTTATGAAATGATGAACAACTACGATATTTTAATGCGTTTAGTCGTGTTTAAAAAAAAACAAAAAATCCCATGGGATTTTTAAATCCCATGGGATTTTTAAATCCCATGGGATTTTTAAATCCCATGGGATTTTTTCTCCCATGGGATTTTTTCTCCCATGTGATTTTTTTCCAATGGGATTTTTCAGTTTCGTAAGCCGAATAAGTATCTTAATGCGAAAAACAACAATAAAGGAAATAATAATTATAATTTTGAATAATAAATTGAATAATATAAATAACATGAATATTTTTAAAATGAGTTACAATTAAAGGTTTATGCTAGTAGAACTTATCATTTCTTGTTCGAGCAGATGGTTGAGTCCAATTGGTGAGTATGCCAGCTTAGAACCAGTATAAATGCATCGCAGACAGACAACGCTGTCATACTGTACACACCGCTGAGTAACAATCTTTATCGTATTTCATTTTGCAACAGAAAATGAACTCCGTAGTATAATTGATCTTATATATGCCCTCTGCTTTTGAAAGCGTGCAACACATTAACATAACAATAAGTCCATGCCAAAAACTATGTGCAAATTCCATTCAAAGCTATATACACATTATAAAGGTCAGATGACCCGCGTCATGCGAAAATGGGTCTTATGTCATATGCGGCCGAAGTTGGTCCATCCTAGCTTGTCCAACCGCGCAGTCTGGTCAGGTACTACGCTGACTGATATATAAAGTCAAGCCATGATTCGTGGTCTCATATCCAAACTCGGTAGCTCCTGTGCGAAACTTTCACCGGAAACGACGGCACCGAGACGGGCGCTCGAACTTTGCGGATGCGCGTTATATGTTATATATAATAGCGCGATGTGTTTTTTCTTGCCTCAAATTAGTAAGCCCAATCAGCGTTTTATTGTGTTCTTTGCTTCTACTATTAACAAGAACTTCAACTGATACGAACATGAATTTTATTTTAATATGTTTATTTAATGCTCGGAAAACTCATTGTATATTTAGACTACTACTAATAAAACAAAGTCGGGTTTTCAACATCTGTTTTCGGCATAAAAATTGTTATTCCAAACCAGATTTTACGCACTTTACTGTACAAATTACCGTTAGTGCCACCGTGGTTACTCATTAAAATCCAGAGGGCGAGAATGCGAGAACGCGAAAGTACGATGACGACAGTGCGACAATACGATGGCGACAATGCGTTCGTACGATTGCGAAAACGCGCTAGTACGATGACGACAATGCGACAGTGCGACAATACAATGGCGGCAGTGCGATAGTACGGGGGCGACAATGCGATAATCATATCGTACTGTCGCCGTGGAATCATCGCAATGTCGCCATCGTTCTATCGCATTGTCGCCATCGTATTGTCGCACTGTCGCCATCGCATTTTCGAATTGCCGCCATCATACTATCGCGTTATCGCATTGGCACCATCGTACTATCGCACTGTCGGCTATCGCCATCGTATTGTCGCACTGTCGTCATCGTATTTTCGCACTGTCGTCATCGTATTATCGCACGATCGTACTGTAGTATTGTCGCCATCATACTATCTCACTGTCGCCATCGTATTGTCGCACTGTCGTCATCGCACTGTCTGATTGTCGTCATCGTATTATCGCGTTCTCGCATTGCCGCCATCGTACTATCGCATTGTCGCCATCGTATTGTCACCCTGTCATCATCGTATTGTCGCATTGTCGCCATCGTACTATCGCGTTCTCGCGTTCTCGCCCTCTGGATTTTAATGTGTAACCACGATGGCACTAACGGTATTCCGTAATACTGCTAAAGCACAGTATGATTAGGTCACTCCCAATGCTCAAATCTCTATGTCTATTTTAGTAACAACACATGTCTATGGAAGGATATTTAGGTAAAAGTTACATCATTCGTGGTGAATATTTACATTATGACTGATGCTTATTCTAATTTTCTGTATGACAATTCCAACATGCTTGTTGTCTATTCGTTTATACTTGATGATTGCTGCAACATTACATCATTCATGAATAATATTTACATTATGCGTGATGTTTATTCTAACATGCTTCATGACAGTTCCAACATGCTTGTTCTCTATCGGTTATACTTGATGATTGTTTCAACATGCTTGGTGACTATCCAATGTTTGTGTGTTCATTATTCCTGAAACCAGTCATAATCGGTTTTGCCACTAAGCGTCATTAACAACGGCAGTTAGCAACAGGCAGTAAGCAGAATGCAAGTTACTAAATTGTGACATCAGGTGGCGCGCGTTTATTTTCCGTATGTTGAATAAATTACTTTTCGGAAAAAAAAGCGAAAACATCCGAATCATTTTGACTAGTAAACTGAATAAGCTTAATTAGTTCCCTTCGTTATATAATCTCCATTAAACTAAATACGTTCATTATTGCCATGAAGACCAGTAAGTTTACACAATGAATTGACTGCCGTGAATGTTTTTGATATTTGTAAGATGCAATTGGCACTCAAGAAATTATACATGTATTTTATTCAGAACATAACGGGGCTGATGTGTTGGAATTGTGGCCCTTCCCTAGTCCAAATAATTACAGTAGACGTAATCTACCGATGTGCATTGCATATCGACCTCATATTTATAAAGTAGCCCAAACCCCCATTGCCACAGACCTGTGCGTGAAACTTTCAGATTTCTCTAGTCTGTTTACCATGCTATAATTACAATTTCTATAAACACATATTTATCATTTTATGACTATATAATGTCTGTGGTATACAGAGAAACCTGAAAGTTACAAGTACTCGTGTCTAGTACTGTACAACTATTGTACTCCTCGTTGAGAAAACAACTACTTCATCTACATGTATTAAAATATCATAAAACATAATTTTCAATCAAGTTGGAAAAAATCAATAAATAAATGTCATATAAACAGGTTTGTCATGAACGTTGACGTCGCTCTTGGTTACCAGAAAAATTCCCACGCACGGATTTCAACCGTCATTGTTTACAATCAATTAAGTGCATAAGTACTTGAATTTGTATAGTGTTTTTTAAAAGTGTCCAGCTACAGGTGGTTAGCGTGTGGCTATAATACTAGTTAGTGAAAACATATTTTGGAATGATAAGTAATCATATTATAACGAAAAATCAACTTTTCTTAAAAAAAAATAAGTTAAATATATATTCAACAAGGTATCAAACTCGAAATCATCCGAAAACGGGATGCATCGTTTTAAACAGCCATTACTTCATCAATTTTGCAGCGATTTTCACGATCTTGGTCTTCAACGCAGAAATAAATTTCCTTTCTGGAAATGTATATGTCTTGCAATATTTTTACAAATACTGGGTCAACTTTTAAAAAATAACACGATACACAACTCGCGTGACCCAGCTGTGATCGATCAGACAGTATTCATGACTGAAATCTTCACGGGGAAATGGGCATTTTCCCTGCAAAGTTCACGAACCTCGATACCATAATTCAATAAAACGTATGAAAAAAACATTCTTACCGTGCTTGCCGTAAAATTATGCATCAAAACTAACTGTCCAGCGCATTTTCAAACCTTTGTTTACATACATTTCAACCAACTGACATTTTAAACACAACAGTGATTTCATTGCTCCAATGCGGAGTTGTGTCTTTACAACTGGAGATTTCATTCATAAATACGGTCTGATCGATAACAACTGGGTCAAGCGAATTATGTATAGCTTTATTTCTTAAAATTTGACCCAGCATGTGTAGAAATATAACAATATATATACATTTCCTAAAAGGAAATTCATTTCTGCGTTGAATAAGACCGGGTCATGAAAATCGCTGCAAACTTAATTTAGTAATGGCTGCTCAGAACGATGCACCCCGTTTTCGGATGATTTCGAGTTGGATACCTTGTTATATATAAAACGGTAGTGATTTTTTTTTATATAGAAAATTTGATTTTTCGTTTTAATATGATTATTTATCATTCAAAAATATGTTTTCACTAATTATTATCATAGCCACACGCTAACCACCTGTGTGTCCAGCACGTGTGCCGGGAGAACAGGGCTTAATGTATTTTTTGTTAAGCTCTATAATATTTATATCCAATCTGTATGAAAAAATGTCGGTGAACATTATTCCGGTGTTAATTTTTGAAAATATTGAGGCATTCGTTAATTATGGATCTAAAACGGAACATTAATCCGCAAAAAAACACCGGGCATATTGCATATTAGATCGGACACATGAAATTATTTCGAAAGAAAGCAATAAGAGTTTCAATTCTACATGAGTAAGTCTCGCTGTGCACGATTACGCTCTTACTGCTCGTATATATTTGACTCTTGGCAAATACCTAGTGTTTTATTTTGCTTAATCTAAATTGTGTCATGCATCTATATGTACTTAAAGCAGCATGACCAACAGCTCTTTCATATATGAAAGAGATTGACACGAAATACCTACCCATCTATAATAAAGTTTATATGTGCACTTCAATATTATAGTTTTAAAGCATTTTATGTGGTGCAATATAAAAGTACTCTAGTAAATTTGAAATTATGTAATCGATTTCCTCTCAACATACATGCAAAGTTCCAGATAACTTTTTCAGCAAAATCTTGGTTTACACTCTATAATAATCCAGCCTTAAAGTCTATTATTAATTCTTTTTTTTCAGGTAAATATAATTTTTGGCACATCCGCATTTAGGTTTATAGTCTAAGAAGAGCTAATGACAATTGCCGGGTTACAGCAGACTTTTTGCAATAAAAGGACCAGATAATGGAAAACGTTCGGCTTTTCGACTGTTGTAAAGATGGTCTGTTATTCATAATAACGTTAAAGTGCTGTTGATTTCATAATTGTATTGAGGGCCTAGACGAGTGGGAACTCATTGATAAAATGTTTACATTATATGCATTGATATTGAGTTTTACGCATGATCACACATTTTGAATTCTTATTTTATTTTTCCAATGTGTAACCGTACGCACAGAATTTAAGTCTACTTTTTTACTAAATTTAATTCAATTTTTTACGACTTTAAGCGTCTTATCTGGAGCTCTGCATACATGCATTAGTAGCATATATTGAAATATATCCATAGACTTTCTTTGGTTATTGAAGGTAAATTACTGTACAAAAATTATGGTTAGTCATTAACCAAAAAAAAGTTAAGACTACAAACACGCGGTTAATTTCGGTTCAGTAGCAAATATCTTACAAAGGTGCGCAACTTCTCCTATAACATAAAATTTCCGTTATACGCCGTAAATTTCCGTAGTCCTCCGTAGCATTTCGGAATGACTGTCAATTGACATCATTGTATCATGCATGATAGTATGTTGCTTTGTGCTTGGGTGAAACTCACATCTTACCATCGCGTTAATTTATTAAACGCATTAATATTTGATTTCATTATGCACTGCGCCTATTGCACAAGTCTCTCTGCACAAACCAACATACACATATGCAGCATGCAATTAACGAACAAGAATGTTGCATCTGTACACATGCATGATACCATTAAGCAGAATGTAAAAAGACATTGGACATCAGGCAAGATGTAAGTGTCACCAAGCATGAAAAGGTGTCTACATACTAATTGAAAGTACCATCAAGAATCATGACACAGTCACAAAGAAGGATGTAATTTTTTACCTAAATACCCTTCCATATTTGTCGGCACTGTGTGTTTGCTTAATTTCACTGAAGAACGTTTGCTGGTAAATCTTACAAAAAAAGTGATAAATAAGACTGAGTAGCAATTTTTTCGGCGTTGCTGTTTAACGTCAAATTTGGCCTTTCAACGAACTTCTTAAAAGCCCATTGAATTTTAATGAAGAAGTTTCCCGCTTGTAGGTCCGAATGAATTAAATCAAATTTTGCAATTGGCAATTTGATAGAAATCCCCATAAAACATTGCACATAGCTTTCTGAAATAAACAGGCCACATTGAACGCATTCACGATATCCAACAGCTCTCTTTGCAAAGACCTATCTAGTGTTTCTTGGCCGTGTAAGATCTATAATTAGAACATCGTCACCTAAACATCTACTAATAGAAGAGCATATTTTGGGGAAACAAAGAGTATAAAACGTCCACGATCAATAATGTGTAGTTTGTTAAAGATATCACGGCAGTAAAAACATAGCACTTTAAAGAGACCACAATCTGGTACATTTGGTCAATTGTTGCGTCCGTGGCGGACAATACATTTTTAAAAAGAAAGCGTACAAAACAGCAAACACAAAGTTCTTCGTAAGCTTGTTTTAATCTTAAAAACACATAATCGACAGTCATTCCAGTCAAATACAATACTAACAGTCAGCACTCTAGAGATCAAAATTGCGGATATAAATATTTAATTCAGGGATATCAAGTGTATCAAGTTCGAATTCCGGAAAAAATAGCCGGTAGTCTGTGGCATTAGGTCCCTTACAGGGATAAAAGGTAAATCCCCGCCCGAGCCGTAGCTAACTGATTTATTGTAGTCTTTCTAGTTGCAATTTCTGGTGAGTACAATGCGGAATATTACGGATATTTGCAACATGTCGAAGATTTTCGGAAAGGAGCGAAGAGGTTTTCGTCAGTTAATATTCATGTCCGTGCCGGCCGCTAACTTATCAGAATGAATAAAAAAGAACCAGGAAAAATCGGTACCGATCGCAAATATCCGGAATTCCGATAAAGCTTCAACATAATTTGTTCTCAAATGATCGCGTACTCGAACGAATCTGTCCCTACGCCTCCAACTCCCTTTAAATCTCATCGGACGTACATTGATCTCAAAATCTATCCTTGACGACTCAAATCATATTTTCTGAATAGTTTGGCCTATTGACGTCCCTGTAATTATAACAATGGTCTTTTGGATAAACACCGCTAAGTTGTTGCAATATAATAACCGTTTAAAATAGTTACCGGTTTTCATTTAATAAAATGATTAAGTCATATTCGAGATTTCAGCGATTGCCAATATTTTGCTTTTGTTTCTCATAAGCATATGGTGCTTGGTATCTGCTATTGACTCCTATGTAGATTGCAAATATTACATAACCCTTACAGCGGCCGAGCGCAGATATCTGCATTTGGCCGCTAAAAAGAAAAATCTTTGCGCATTAATTTAATTCAAATCTCATTATCATAATCAAAATCATCATCATCGTCGTCGTCGTCACTACTACCACCACCACCATCATCATCTTCTTCTTCTTCTTCCTCCTCCTCCTCCTCATCATCATTAACAACAACAGCAACACCAACTTAACATCATCATCAAACAACAATAAACATCGGTAGCATACAATGTGCTTCATCAACCATACATAATTATATGCGTTAAAACACCATAATAGAACAGCATGAATGAAGCTGTCTATTACTCTTTTATATTTCCTATACCAATATTTTTTTTTCGTTAATTGAAGGACTAGTTGAAATCTTCTATAGAAGCCCTCCCACCCCCCCAAAATAAAAAAAAAATAAAACATAATAATAATAACCCTAGCAAACAACAATAAACATAGGTTAGTTAGTATACACTGTGCTTTAGCAACCATGCATAATGAATGTTTATGACTTCGGACCGTTGTGATCAAATTTAAAAAAGCAAGATGGTATGTATGCGGCACACAACACATAGATAATTATAGTTTTATACCTTAAACGTAGTTCATCAAAATAAAGATAAGTTATTACCTATGTAATACTTAAATTAGGTTTATAACGTATGCATATTTGTCTAAAACTTGTGAAATGTGATTCGTAAGCCGACGACAACATTATCATTCGGACCCTTCTCCCCACCTAACAATCGAGATTAAACACCTGTGGAGATCCCGATCTTATCAATGAATAAACCGGTTCAATGATGTCAAGTCAAATAAAACATACTATTACTATCCAAATAAATATCTATCAAAAAATGTAAATTGATATACCTACTTAACTAAAACTAAACTTAAACGATTAGCAAGAAAAATATATAAAGAAGAAGCAGGCAAAGTAGACAAATTAATTGTAACATATGTTTTCTCAGTCTCCCACTGTTGAACAATATAAATAGTATTTATCGCCACCCCAAAAGGGATCTTTATCACACGTTTGGCTCAACTAATATATAATTGTGACAGGACAAACTGTCAACAAATACCTTGTTAATGTTTTATACATAACTCCAATCAAAGGTCAACTTCCAAGGAAACTGCGGCATGTTAAAACTGTTGATTATGACAAAATGTTGTTTAGTACAAATCAGTACAATAGCGTCTGTTATGTGGCCTATACTAATCCAGTTAAATAAAACTTTAATCGCAGAAAAGTTTAGATTCTTTACACCTTTAAAGGGGCCTTTTCACAGATGTTGGCATTTTTTTTAACTTATTCATTAAATGCTTTATATTGATAAATGTAAACATTGGATCATAAAAGCTCCAGTAAAAAATCAAGAAAAAAAAATAAAAAAAAGGAAATGTACATTGCCCGGAGCAGGGTTCGAACCAGTGACCCCTGGAGTCCTGGCAGAGTCCTGTAGTATAAACGCTTATGCCTACTGAGCTATTCCGCCGAGTACACATTCTCGACGTATTTTATACCTTATATAAGCAATCTTCGTAGTTTCACAAAATTTAACGACAAAAACAGAACTCTCAAAATTATTCAATCGTTTCGCGTTGCAACGCTTTATAATTTTTAGGTTTTAAAATCGTCAAAAGATGCATATAATGGCTATATTAGAGCATGGTTAATGTTCAGTATTACTGTGTCCTCACAAATATCATAACTAAAACGAAAACTTACGAATCTGAAACAACTTTTTTCAATTTTGTCAATTTACCAAAGCGTGAAAAGATCCCTTTAAGAAAATA